>NW_027531917.1:3629736-3667588 GCF_008692635.1 Crocuta crocuta
ACAATGCCAATGGAAAAAATACTATAATAGAATACATTTGAAAAAATCTAATTTTTAACAGTAGAAAGATTTCTAAACAAATTATAATATTTTATAAAATGGAGTGTTAGTGTTCATATAAAGTATACAGTGTTAACATAAAGTACCTTAATGATAATTATGATGTGAAAATAGTCGAGAGAACTAAATATCATATAATGTTAACATATGATAGACTTCACCAATTTATTAAAAATGTATATCTCCACTTGGTGGAGTCATAAGTAAATGTTATTTCCCTTTCTTTTTAAAATATATTTTAGCCTGTCCCAAAGAGAATTTTTAAATTTTATAATCTAAAAAATTTTATTTTAAAAAGTACCTTAGGGTCTGAAGAATCTTCTAAGAATCTTCTTTTCCGGTCCTGAGCTACACAGATGGAGGGCAGATGAGCAAAAGCAGCTAATTTCCTAGTTGTCGTAGAAAAAGGCTCGTTCTTTAAATTAACCATTTGGCTGCTTTATCTAGTACAAAGCAGGATCTAGGATCTTCTCTTGGAAATCTCACCCAGTCTCACAACTGTTATCTCAAATTGGGAAAAATATGTGGTGTATGGAATGGGGCTGAATTATCTTCTCTAAGGACGTGAAAAGAGAAAATATCTTAAAATTGTTAAAACTGGGATGCAATCTGGCAATATCTGACACAAAACAAAACAAAAACCACAGACACAAATCCTTCAACCCATCAACCTCTGTCCTGGAAATCGAATCCATAGGAATGAAAGCACTGGCATCTAAAGATACACATGCAGTCACTTCTGCTGTAACGCTTTACTTGAAAAATGTGAGTTTGTTCCAGTGCAATTGATATATTAGGGAACACTTTGAGCATAACATGAATTTTGCTTTGGCTTATGTACAATTTCCTCTGCAAGAAATACTAAGGGATGGCAGGAAACTGCACCCAGCTGAATCAAGCAGCCTGGGAAAACACAAAACTCAGACACCTCATACATCTCCAGCTACCTCAGTTTTCTGTGTGTGTGTGAGGAGCCACATCCATCCACATCTGGTGTTAAACTTTCCATCTGATTCCAGATAACCCTGCTTCTACTACTTTACAACAACTTACAAGTTACAGAGCTTCTGATCCCCACTTCCTCAAGCAAATTCCAGTGTCATATCTAAATATCTATTGTAGTATTTATGTATTTATTAACCATTTATTATATTTAAAATTGTGCTACCATTGTTTTTAGGTTCTTTTTTAATGTTTCAGTTTTTAAATTTGTATGTTGTGCCCCTAACCCATACCTTGACAAGTTTGCTGAATTATGCATAACCAGGTGATTTTTGAGGGTAGAAATATATGAAATTAATCAGTTAAATGTGTGGAACAGGAGCTTTTAAAAACAAACAAATGGGGTACCTCGGTGGGTCAGTGGGTCTAGCGTCCAACTCTTGATTGCAGCTCAGCTCTTCACAGTTGATGAGTTGGAGCCCCACCTCGGGCTCCGTGCCGACAGCATGGAGCCTGCGTGAGATTCTCTTTCCCCTTCTCTCTGTCCCTCTGCCTTTCTCTCTCCGTCTCTAAAAAAAGAAAACAAAACAACAACAAAAGTCTTTAAAAAAAACATAATCCTAGGTAGTGAGAGCTTCTTAATTTGTTGCAGGATCCAGATTCATAAATAATTCACCATAATACAAATCAGATTGTGACTTCACAAGGGCTGACAGACTTCCCCAAAAGACAAATGTTGTGCTTTACAAGTGTAACAGGGAGAAATACTATTTTGACTTAACCTCTAAGTGTTTTGGACATGGCAGATGAAATGCACATAGAATAAAATTAATATGAGGAAGCACATGACAGATGCTAAATAAGAAGTGTGAAAGGGATATCCTAGGGCTTGGAATGTTCCTTTTCTGGTTGAAGCCTGTAGGAAATCCTCGTGGAGGAGATGGATCTAGGAGATCTTTAAATTATAGATGGAACTTTTATGTGGCAGTTTTTAAGAGCAAGGTTACTGAGTTTGAGGAAACAAAATATATGTTTTAAATAGTAATAGTCTAACTTTTTAAAAAATTTAATTTATTTTTTAAATTTACATCCAAGTTAGTTAGGATATAGTGCAACAACGATTTCAGGAGTGGATTCCTTAGTGCCCCTTACCCATTTAGCCCATCCCCCTTCCCAGGAGCCCTCCAGTAACCCTCTGCTTTCCATATTTAAGAGTCTCTTATGTTTTATCCCCCTCCATGTTTTTATGTTATTTTTGCTTCCCTTCCCTTATGTTCATCTGTTTTGTGTCTTGAAGTCCTCATATGAGTGAAGTCATATGATATTTGTCTTTCTCTAACAAATTTTGCTTAGCATAATATCCTCTAGTTCCATCCACATAGTTGCAAATAGCAATAGTCTAGAGGAGTTGAGTTTAGGTTTATTTTATTAACAGGTGAATATCAACTCAATGTGAAAATCACAGATGAAAGGATGTGAGTGTATGTGGAGGGCACATTCTGATTTCAGGAAGAACCACTATTAGCCACTCACTTATGTTCTCTCGTATTTGTCAGTCAGAAAAACCACTCAGGTAGACGACCTTTAGAGTTGTGGTTATGAACCATACTTTACTGTCTGGGGCACTGAGCAGGCCCTTCACCTCTCTAGCTGGAGATTTCTCATCTTTGAAATCAGGATGTTGAACAAGATGGTCTCAAGTTTAGAGTTCTGCAGTTCTTTGACAGATAAGTTTTCATTCTGTTTCCAAGGATTTGCGGGAATCATGCTGTTTTGTCTCTTCTGCCCTTCAATGTTACTGAAATAAGGGCTTTTAGGATCTGGATTTATTTGGCATAAAAGAATAGTTATCAAACAGAGTCTCTTATTTGGGTGAAAGGAGATCCACTCCACGAACTTGCACTTTCTAATATGTTGGCTCATACCTGCCAATTCAGTTCATTCTCTTTGCAGGAAGAAAGTAGAACCAGTTGGTGTAATTTATGATGCATTCACTATAGCTATTCAGAAATTGTGGAACTTTCCCCCTTGAAATGTCACAATGATTTTGACAGTGAAAATTCATTACATGCAGCCATGAATATTAATTCTTGCTCTCTTCCAGAGGCCGCAAAGAGGCAACTCCTCAAGTTTCCTTTGTGCTTATGATAGTTCTTAAAAGTTCATGTGCACACACAAGTACATACACATTTCCCATTCACAATTTAGAAAAGGATATCTTAAGGGATAAGAAAATACATATAATGTAAGAAAATCAGAATTATAAACAGTTAGCTATGTGTCCACTTGGCTTCTTATATTTAGGAAGCAAGTTACAAACTTGACTTCTCTTTTGGAGTTAGAAAGAATCAGAACAAGCCTTTAATGGAAGAGTAATAGCTTGCAATATGTTTTAAAAAGTCATTAGCAATGCCTTAACAAATTTATTTTCTATTTGAAACTGTCAAGTTGAAGGTTAGGGTTTGGCCTATTAACCCAGTCTCCTTTTCTGTTGAGCAGATTGTAGGTGGTCTCCAAAGCCTTTTCGTTTACAAGCTTATGATTCTATGCTTGTTACAAACAGTTTCTTTTAAAAAGTCATGAATTTGTAACAGATGGAATTTACATGAACACACAATTTCTTTGAATGGCTCTCAGTTTAGAAATAGGTCTAGGAGATGTATGAAAATTTGGTTTTGCAT
Organism: Crocuta crocuta; assembly: GCF_008692635.1. NCBI lineage: Eukaryota > Metazoa > Chordata > Mammalia > Carnivora > Hyaenidae > Crocuta > Crocuta crocuta. The sequence goes on from NW_027531917.1 coordinate 3,633,420, forward strand.
AGTTTAATTTGCTATGAATTCTTGAATGATTCAAAACATACTTTGCCATTCAAACCACTTTCAAAATCACTCCTACACTGAGGCAGAATTTGTAAAGAAGTAATCACAAAGTAAACATAAAATTATACCTATACTGTAACAGACATTGTTGAAGGGAGGGAGAGCTATCTCTGAGCTGGCAAGTTAGGATTCTTGTTTTCATTGCTATTATTTTTGCTGACTTACAACTGATTGCTGTGACGTTGTTTGTCTTTTACTGGTTCTTATTTTATATTTTTGAGGCAGAAAAAAATCTATCAATTTTGGAATTAAAAAAGGTCAAATTCCTAAGTGCACATTGCTACCAGTGTTACCGTAAGAGTCAATAAGTAACTTTTGAATCAAAATATAAGGGTACTTAGCAGTAGCCACAAACCAAAGAATCCTCAAAATTCGATCTTTTCTTGTCACAGTTCCAAGTTCTCATTCTAGAGTTAGAAGAAAGCTGAGTTAGACTGTTTTCTTGTTATGATTTCTATGCCCCTTTTTATTTTTCTTGTGCTTTCCCTCAATACAAAAAAAAATATGTAATTGACTGCTTTGTTGACCCTATTTATCCTCAAATAAATGGAGTTTGGGGCTGGCTGCCACTTCCCTTTGGAGCAGGTACACCCTGATTCCCACTATCAGGTGGCTGTATTTATTGGTGAGAAAGTAGAAGAGAAGACGGAATGTTACCCTGGGGTTGGTGCCTGATTCAGAGAAGAAAACTTCTCCTCAATTATTTTACATTGGAGCTTAGGGATTTGCTCTATCCAGGCCAGTTTGGAAGCTTCTCATATCCATTATTATTTGTTTTGATTTATGTTGGATTGAGAGAAATGTTGAAGCTTTTATTTTATTTTTTTTTCTAAACGGTTGCATGTTTGCATTTCAGAGTTTTACTGTCAGAATTATCATGCAGCCTGAGCCAAGGTTATTTGTTCCTTTTGGCTTTTGATTTCACGTACGCCAGTTCCAGGGAGTTCCAGCAGATAATTTCTTGTTTTTCAAAGCAGTTAGTTGTTTGTCAGAGTTCTGATCATGCCTGGAGGAAGATCTTCTAAGGCAACTTGAGAAAACTGTTGTAATAAAAGGAATTTGGAAACTTGGGTTCCGTTGCTGGACTTAATCACTAAGTATTTTCAATCAGTCCTCCCTTTCTGCCTCAGTTTCTCCATCTGGAATGTGGGAATGCAATAAAATAGAGGGATGGCGTCGTAATAGGCCATAAATTTAAAATATAAGGTCTTGGCAAATCCTTCAGGGTCCCTTTTAAAAGAAGCATATTTGGAGCTACACTTAGGTAAGCAAAAATTATTTAAGATATGCACCCTGAGAAAGCACCATAGGAATATATAAGCCAATAACCATGCCTGAAACATTATTCTAGAAAGCCAGCTGCAAACTGTACAGAAAACAGAGTCAGGTGTGATGCACATGGAGAATTCTCATCAGACAACTGAATTAAATGGCAGATGGACATGTAAAATCTTGGTATGTGGGGAGATTTAAAGTGTAGGTGTTCACATGTATTCTAAGGAAGGTATTTTGTGGCTAAATTTTCTGTTGATTTGGATTAGTGCAAACACACAATAGCTACATTACTCCGCTTTTCCAGTGTTTCTAATAAATATATTTTGTCTCTGATATGAACAGAAGTAAATTAAGTTTGGGACTAGAAATTCAGGCCTCATGTTATATGGAATTCTTTACAGGAGTCATGATACTCATTCGGCTATTTCTTTTGCATGTGCTTCAGTTTCATGAGCCTTCCTGCTTCTTGATCTGACCTTTTCAGTACCACATTAAACTGTCAGTTTCTAGTGCTTATTTGGAACATTTTCAGAGTGAGCATATGGATTTTATAGTAAGTCTTTATAACACCATTTTGACTCCTTGGTAACTTTTTCTCATCATAATATTATTTGCATTATATTGAATGATGTATATTTTGCTGGGCCAGCATGAGATTAGGATGTAATATAGAGAACGTGTTTTAAAACCATTTATGTAAAAATGAGAATCTGGATGAATGCCATTGCAGTCTAGCTATTGACTGGCAGGATATATAATGCACACTATGGGCATGGAACATAATTTGAAATGATTTAGTAGGAAGAATAAAACATCTTTACTGAAATCCAAGGGCAAAGGAATACTTTTCACCACAATTTTTTAGAACCCAAGCAAAGAACATGAATATTTATGTACATTCTTATGAAATACGTGAACTGATACATTTAGTTTGGATGCTCCTAGATAATTTAATAGAATACATGATATGGACAATTCCCTATAGTTTAGAAAACCATGCAATCCTATTTCTCTTGCAGTTCTCATCTTCGAAAACAACTCTGGAATGCTAATTACCAGGAGGTCTGTCAGGAGCAAGCAGAAAAGAGATTTGATTTGGTTTCAGTTCATTCATGCCCCACCCAATACAGGATTCAGACAATGAAAGGTCTGCCTGAGGACTGGATAATGGTCAGGTCAGGACCACCCAAATGTTGGATGGTTCGTGGAACTTAAGCAAAGATCAGCAAAGGACCCCCACCAATAGCTAATTCATTTAACACCATCCCTTACATAGTGATTTATAGCCATCCCTTACATAGTGATTTATAATTTATAAAATGCTTTCATATCCATTTTCTCTTTGGAGACTTACAAGATCTCTTTTGTCTAAGACAGATAAAAATATTCCATTTTTATAGGTGGGGAAATTCAGGCTTTAAGAGACTAAGTAACTCGCCCAAGTTATAAGATAGTAAGTGGTATCAAGGCTCATTTGCAGTTCTTGGGACTCTGAGTCCAGTGTTCAGCCTACAGAAGACACAAGTATGATAAGGCTGGGAATGTATCTGTGAATTGTGTAAACTACTCTTTTGGGTCTGTGTGGAATAATAGACTGAAGTATTCTGCACCATCTTAATTACTTAAATATCCAGATGCTCAAAATTCTCTTAATGCTGCCTTACTGATGTGGCCACTTCTGTTTTTGTGTGAGGGACTGGAAAAATCTTTCAGTATTCCAGGCCATTAGTAACACCAAATGTGCTAGCAAAAGCATATGATAGCTTTCAGTTATAGAGTGCAATTCCTCTCAGGTGAAAAAAGGGCCCCTGTTGTATTTGTGTTTAATAGAGGTTATGGTTTGTTGCTGAGTTAAGGAACATGAAAGTAGAGAAAAGCCACTAGGATGGCAAGTACTTTCTCCCTTCCAGCACTGCTTCTCCTCTTATCAACTCCTCTCCAAAAATTCTGGGCATGAAACAAAAGGGGTAGACTGGCAAATGCTGCTTGTGGAGTCAGAATTGCTTCCCAGATGGCTCCTTAAATCTTGATCAGTGCTGCCTCAGCTTTTAAATGCTTTAACCTTCCTGCTATAATCTTGATTCCTTCCAACCACTACAATTTTGACTTAACCACCTCAAAAGGCCATTCCAATATAACCCTTGGAAATGCCTCTTCAAGCCCAACTATTCCTCACAGGAATCTTATCTCTACCCATCCTGGTCAATTTTGTGTTTTTCCTCCATGGGCTGTCTCACAGAATGTAGGAAATCCACAGGATTTGACCCAATCTGAAAGGGAATTTTCCCAGAAAGACTTTATGAGAGAAAGTGAGCCAGGAAAGACACAGCGATAAAAAAACAATGACTCTAAATGACCAAAGTAACCAGTTAACGATTCTGTGGTCACATAGATAATTTTGATCATAGAAATTTAAAGAGAAATATTATTCAGTTTACAAGTGTCTGTGTATATTTCTAAAGAAAAGATCTTTGTTAAATTTTGAAATATTTCTATTTTAATAATTTGCTCATCAATCAGTAGTCCAAAAAGTTAAAATGTATGTGAAGGCAAAAATAATTGATTTATTATTTCCTAGAACATCCAATTTTCATTTCCTATTTATTGATCAATGTGCAAACCACTGTGTACTTTTTTGGGTGGGGTAGTTAAGGGGGAAGGAGGATATATGCTGATTCTTAACCTCAAGGAGCTACATTAAAGGAAGCTAAGAATAGCTCACTTAAAACAGATTGGGACTAGATTACAGTAGCTCCACCTACCCCCCCATCTCAGTTACCTGCAGTCACCTTCTGACTTACTTTCAGAAGGTTGTTATTAGCACAATACTGCATCATTCACCTCACTTCATCTCATCACGGAGGCATTTTCTCATTGCACATCATCACAGGAAAGGTGAGTACAGTACAATAAGATATTTTAGGAAAAAGACACATGTTCACATAACTTTTTCCCCAAACTGTATCCAGCTTTTTAAAGATACTTCTCGTAAACAATCATGGCATTTCAGGCAGAACATGGGGAGACAGTCACTAAGAGTGTACAACAATTTTCAAACTCCCTTCTTCAATGGACTACCAAAATCAGAAAGCCACTATAAAACCCAATGAAGTCTTCATTTGATGCTCTGAAGAGGGAAAGTTTGGAATGAGGGTTGACATTCACATTTAGCATGTTGTTCAACAACTTTCCACAAGTCAACCCTGACTTTCAGGAAATGACATGAAAATGACAGAATTATCAATCTGAAGATCCATAAGCTAAAAAAAGAACTCTTATCAAGAATGCTGTCTCAGTGGTGACACTAAAGTCCTGATTGCCTAACATATTGGGAACCATTTCTTGGAGTCAGGTTCCAACAAAGCGGGAGAAGAGGACATAAAAAAATGAATTTTAGTTTTTCCATACCACAAGGCACTTATGCCAAAGTAGCTAACGTGTGTCGACATCAAGGAGTCTCTCCTCCTGGGAACCAAGAGGAAGTTTCTCAAATCTACTAGGAATAGGTGTCCACCCCCCAAACCTGTGATCAGTCTAGCTTCAGAGATACCCTATTAGTGACAGATGCCCTTCCCTCCAAACAACAATGAAGTATTATGTGTGCTAACAACATAGCTTTAAAAAAAATTTCTTCATTTTTTATACACTTGATTAAAAAATAGTGTTTCAAACTGTCCAGTTACCAGAAGTGCACAGTTACCAAAAATGCTCGGCCTTTCCACCACCTTCAGCTTTCTGTGCCCAGTCTGTTTTGGAATCTCTGTTTTCTGCAAGATTATTCCCATCCTTGCCAACATCAGCTTTTCTCTTTTACCCTTTGGGTATCTTCTCTCCCTTATTTGCAGGGGCCTTTTTAGGCTTGGGCTCTGGCTTTGGAGAAGCAGATGTGGTTTTATTTCCTTTAGCATCCCTTATTCAGCCTTTCTCATGGGCTTGGTGGTGACAGCAGCAGGACATTGGCACTGGACTTAGGCATGTGGACTCGGTCAGTTCAGGGGTTGTTCTCATCTCTTCTTCACACTACTCGACATAAATTTTATTATAGTATATTATTGTCTTTTATTATTTGTTATTTTTATTAATCTCTTACTAAATTTATATTTTAAAGTTTATCATATGTATGTATGTATAGGAAATGTCACAATATGTATGGAGTTGGGTACCATTTGGAGTTTCAGGCACCCACTAGGGGTCTTGGAAATTATCCTCCACAGACATGGGGGAACTGCTGTATGTGTTAAGACTGTGAAAGTTTAGGCCACAGGGAGGGGAGACAAGGTTCTGTAAAAGGCATAGACTTTTCTTGAGACCTAATAAAGTTACTGAAATTTTATTCATTTCATTGAGTTTTCAACACTCTCTTATTTTTTTTCTACTTCTGTCAAGAACTATTTTCAAACAAGACTAATTGTTTGGAGTGAAACATAAGATAGAGAAGATTTGCTCCTTCAGCTTCAATAGGTGTCCTGGGTGCCAGGCAGCCAACAGAGACCTTTGATAGGTCAAGATGGTGAGGTATCACTTGTCACTTAGTTGAAGGGATAACAGCTTGGGACCCATGTTCCACTGAGTTCTTGTTAGAACTCATGCTGGGATTCTTATAAACAGCTACATGCTACAAGTGTAATAACTAAAGACCTCTAGCTAGATCATTTAGAGAACCTAGAAAAGCAGAGACTTTCTCCATTAACCTCCTACTTACATTTATTTAGTAGGCTGGTTTTGGTATAAACAGAGGCATCCTAGCAATTGAGAAGATGACTTAAAGTTTTGGAGGCTTCATTTCCTTCAGACAATAGTTTTACTAAATTTTTATGTGTTCATTTTTAAAATAACATATCAAAGGTAAGAAATCACTTGAATCATTAAACTAACTTAGCATAAATAGAAGTTACTGAAATGATCTGTATCTATCCTTCATCCTTTCTCCAGAATGACTAATCAGTCGTTATAGATTCCATGCCTGTTAAAAGGTGGTTGTTATTTTTCAGGACTTCACAAAAGTGAAGGACTTTCATTTTTAAAAATAAAAGTCCATTACTCCCCTCAAGCAAGAAAATGATAGAAAATTGGAATTGTCTTTCATTTCTCAATTCTCAGACTCAACAAAAAAGGCAACTAGAATTTTCTTTCTCTGTGTGTTTCTCTCTCTCTCTCTGTGTGTGTGTGTGTGTGTGTGTGTGTGTGTGTGTGTGTGTGTACATTAAAAATACCCCAAGAATTCTTTATGAGGAAATAAAAGAGTACTGGTCAAATATCTACTAAGAAAATTTCAGGGAAAGTTTTTTGCTTTTTTATTTGGTCAGGGGATGCACAAAGTAGTCTACTATAAATAAAAAGGAGTGGTTTAGGTCAATGACTTTGTTTCTACCTTCATCTACCTCAGAGGCGAGGAGGACTTCCTGAGTGCAAACATATTTTGTGGGGTCTTTGTTGGAAAAAGAAAACAGTGGAAAGAATGGATACTTGGAAAATACATATTTCAAACAGTTGGACAAAGACAGCTGATTCATTTTTTTCTTCCTGCCAAGCCATTTCCACTTACAATTCAAAAAACCACAGTTTGATATTGGATTTAGAACCAAGTTTTCAAAGAAACACACTGCCAGGGAACATGCATGGAATTCCCACTGATAATAGCATAAAACACAAAAGGATGGAATTTGACCGCCCACGATGGTCTCTCCTTCTGGCATATCAGGTAATCAGCTAATAGTGTATCTTTGTATATAACAAATGTATTGCTAGATTGTAAGCAACTTGTGGATAGGTGCTGGCTTGATTTCTCTTTTACCTTTTATACAGCTCTGTAAATAACAGATACTCAATAATTATCTGTAAAATAATTTAAGTCTACAATTTCAGTAAGACTACTGTGTTAGCAGGGTCTGCTAAGAAGCAGATAGGCTTTAAAAAAAAGATACCAAGACAAAATTAAACTTGCAAGAAAGTTTTAGGAGAAATGCCAATGAGCAAAAAAGAAGAGGAGACTGGGAAAGTCTGGGAGAGGCTTCAGACTCTAATGCAGGTCTGACAGCATATGAGGGAAAGAGGGAAGGAAGTTTGGGCAGAAACATCTTAGACTGAAGTGCAATCCTAAGAAGAGTTTGGTGAGGCCACTGGCCACTGAGGAGTCCTCAAGCCAGAGTTGCTGATCAAAGGAATGTCACATCTCCCAGGAAAGGGCAAGAATTTAGTGTCCCTTTTGCACTCAGTCATTAATCTGGAGTAGCTGGTGGAAATTGTGACCTCAGAGTAAAGAGAGTGATGAGATTTCAGAATACAGCCCCTAGGACTCTTAGTTATACTCCCCGAAGAAGGAGCTATATGAGGCATATTTTTATGGCCAACACATAGTCCTTGGTAAAAATTTATGCATCTCCTCAGTGATAAGTGAAGTTTTTTTTCTTGGATAGGATCTATTGGTGGTTTTAAAGATTAACTGAGATCATATATATGTATATATATGTGTATATATGTATATGTATATATGTATATATATATATGTATATGTATATATGTGTGTGTGTGTGTATATATATATATATATATTTGATGCTTCTGACCTAATTATACATTGAAAAAATTACAGTCCAGCTGAATCATATGGCTTGCCCAGAGTCAACAGTCAGTGGTGGCAGATCCAAGCCCTGAGGCAGTTCTGCCTTGCAGACCCATGTACTTTCCACCACCTTACATTACCTATGGCACTGCTCTTCACTATGTCATCATTCTTCTTTTTTTTTTAAATTTACACCCCAGTTAGTTATCATATAGTACAACAATGATTTCAGGAGTAGACTCTTTAATGCCTCTTATGCATTTAGTTCATCCCCACTCCCAGGACACCTCAGGTAACCCTCTGTTTGTTCTCCATATTTAAGAGTCTTTTATGTTTCATCCCCCTCCCTATTTCTATATTATTTTTGCTTCCCTTCCTTTATGTTCATCTGTTTTGTATCTTAAACTTCTCACATGAGTGAATTCATATGATATTTCTCTTTCTCTGACTAATATCACTTAGCATAATACCCTCTAGTTCTATCCATGTAGTTGCAAATGGCAAGATTTCATTCTTTTTGATTGCCAAGTAATAATCCATTGCATATATATACCACATCTTCTTTATCCATTCATCTGTTGATGGATATTTGGGCTCTTTCCATACTTTGGCTATCGTTGATAGTGCTGTTATAAACAGTGGGGTACGTGTGCGCCTTTGAAACAGCATACCTATATCCTTTGGATAAATACCTAGTAGTGCAATTGCTGGGTCATAGGGTAGTTCTATTTTTACTCTTTTGAGGAACCTCCATACTGTTTTCCAGAGTGGCTGCACCAGTTTGCATTCCTACCAACAGTGCCAAAGAGATCCTCTTTCTCCTCTTCCTTGCCAACATATGTTGTTGCCTGAGTTGTTAATGTTAGCCATTCTGACAGGTGTGAGGTGGTATCTTATTGTGGTTTTGATTTGTATTTCCCTGATGATGAGTGATGTTGAGCATTTTTTGATGTGTCTGTTGGCAATCTGTATGTCTTTGGAGAAATGTCTATTCATGTCTTTTGCCCATTTCTTCACTGGATTATTTGTTTTTTGGGTGTTGAGTTTGCTGAGTTCTTTATAGAAATATCTTCTATAGCAAATATTTTCTCCCATTCCGTCAGTTGCCTTTTAGTTTTGCTAATTGTTTCCTTCACTGTGCAGAAGCTTTTTCTTTTATGAGGTCCCAATAGTTCATTTTTGCTTTTGTTTCCCTTGCCTCTGGAGACACGTTGAGTAAGAATTTACTGTGGCCAAGGTCAAAGAGGTTGTTGCCTGCTTTCTCCTCTAGGATTTTGATGGCTTTTTGTCCTAAATTTAGGTCTTTCATCCATTTTGAGTTTATTTTTGTGTATGGTGTAAGAAAGCAGTCCAGGTTCTTTTTTTTTTTTTTTTTTGCATGTTGCTGTCCAATTTTCCCCACATCACTTGCTAAAGAGACTGTCTTTATTCCATTGGATATTCTTTCTTGCTTTGTCAAAGGTTAGTTGGCCATACATTTGTGGGTCCATTTCTGGGTTCTCTATTCTGTTCCATTGATGTGAGTGTCTGTTTTTGTGCCAGTATCATAGCGTCTTGATGATTACAGCTTTGTAATACAGCATGATAGTCTATATGGAAAACCCAAAAGATTTCACCAAAAAACTGCTAGAACTGATCCATGAGTTCAGCAAAGTTTCAGGATATAAAATTGATGCACAGAAATTGGTTGCATTCCTATGCATCAATAATAAAGCAATAGAAAGAGAAACCAAGGAGTCAATTCTATTTATAATTGCACCAAAACCCATAGAATACCTAGGAATAAATTTAACCAAAGAGGTGAAGAATCTATACACGGAAAACTATAGAAAGCTTATGAAAGATATTGAAGAAGACACACAACAATGGAAAAATATTCCATGCTCCTAGATAGGAAGAACAAATATTGTTAAAATGTCAGTACTACCTAAAGTAGTATGAATACTACATATTCAATGCAATACCTATCAAAATAATACCAGATTTCTTCACAGAGCTAGAAAAAAAATTCCTAAAATTTGTATGGAAACAGAAAAGACCCTGAATAGCCAAAGCAATCTTGAAAAAGAAAAACCACAGCTAGAGGCATCACAATCCTGGACTTTAAGCTGTATTACCATGCCATCATTCTTAAAGATTGACTCTGATAGTACTTTGGATGCAGATGTGCTTCTCACCATCAACAACTATAAGAGTATATCTTTTGTGGATTAAAATATCTCTTTGTATGTATGTATGTATGTCCAATTTAGTTAGCATATAGTGCTATAATAATTTCAGGAGTAGATTCCACTGATTCATCCCGTATGTGTAACACCCAATGCTCATTCCAACAAGTGTCCTCCCTAATGACTCTTACCCATTTAGCCCTTCCCTCCACCCACACCCCTCCAGAAATCTTCAGTTTGTTCTCTCTATTTAAGAGTCTCTTATGTTTTGTCCTCCTTATTGTTTTTATATTATCTTTCTTCCCTTCCCTTATGTTCATCTGTTTTGCATATTAAATTCCTCACTTGAGTGAAGTCATAATATTTGTCTTTCTCTGAGTGGCTAATTTCACTTAGCATAATACCCTATAGTTCCATCCATGTAGTTGCAAATGGAAAGATTTCATTCTTTTTGATTGCCAAGTAATACTTCATTGTATATATATACCCCATCTTCTTTATTCATTCATTTGCTTAAATTCAAAGTCCAAAATGTGAACTCTGATTGGACATTAGAAAAAAGAAGTTCCCCTTTTCTGTGGGTCACTAATCTGGCAGAATACAAAATAAGAATTGATGTAAATCAATCTGTAGTAGGAGAAAATGAGGCCATTCTCCTCATACCTAGAAGGAGACAAAGCTTAGAGATGGAGTCTGAGATCGAAATCTTCAGGCATGTTTTCATCCATGATGAAAGCAACATTATTCCTTAACTTCCCAGTTAGCTAATAAGTCTCTTTTGGTTTAAACTACCATTTATATCACTTTAAATCAAGTCAAATCACTTGGATTTGCAGTAGGCAGAACATTTTGGATCTCTGATGCTACTCCTGTGAATGTTATCTTACATAGAAAAAGGGACTTTATAAATGTAATTAAGATTACTAATCAGCTAGCCTTAAAATAGGGAGACTATCCTGAATTATCTAGGGCTGGCCTAATCTAATCACGCAAACCTTAAAAATGCAGAAATCTTTCTAACTGGTAGCAGTAGAGTAAGTCAGAGATTTGAGGTGCTATTGTTGGGTTGAAGATGCAGGGGCCACATGTCAAGGAAATGGGAATCTTAGCCCTACATTAACAAGGAAATGAATTTTACCTCAAAGTGGAACATTCCTCAGAACTTCTAGATAAAATCCCAGCCTAGCTCACACCTTGATATCTGCTTTGTGATCTCTGAGTAGAGATATTTTGAGAGATGTTATGCCTGCACTTCTGACCCACAAAATTTCAAGATAGTGAATGTCATTTTAAGCTCCTGAGTTTGTGGTTATTTGTTACAGAAACAATAGAAAACTAATTTATGGGTGAAATAAGTGGTACTTTTTAATTCAGTAACATTTATGGAGCCCCTGTCTGGTGTCTAAATTTCTAGAGTCACATGGACACAAACACTAAATACTAAAAATAAGAAATTATGCAAGGTTCCTCTTGTAGGCTTTATGGCCTCTTGTTAAAGAATGTTTGCTCCAATATTAAGTTCCATCTTTATTTGTCTGTTTGGTGAAAAGTTCCTGGCACATAATAGGTATCAGCTCCTATTCTACTAAACTGGATGGTTTTATAATACTGTTGGCTCAACAGTACACAGTGGTAGGAAGTAAAAAGCTAAAGACTTTATTGTATATCAAAAGTCATACTTTACATATTGTATATCTAAAGTCATACTTTAGAGAATACTTTCTGGTTCCTGGTTTGGCTTTCAATTTCTATTATAGGTAAATATGAGAAAAATCTTTTAAATGCATAGGTTTTTTTTCTCCCTCTTAAAATACAGAATTCCTACTTTGGTTCTGGAACTAAAGATTAATGTGAGTCTTTATGGCTCATGATTCAAATGCCCCAAACATCAGCATATGACTCAGGTCGAAGGCAAACTCAGCAATTATATCTGCCTCTCAAAATTATAATATAATTATAATTTAATATAAATATAATACAATAATTTAGTATAATTAGTGCTTTTCCCTTAGTGTGACTCCTATTAGTGTCCATTCTGGTTGCCAATGTTTATCTCCCTGTAACTGTTCCAGATTGTACAGGATGTCCTGGTCCTGCCTTTGCATTTTGATACTCTAGAATAAAGTTCACACATATGCCAGGCAGGTGTCTGAAGCCTGCCTCCTCACTCTTTTGATCTCTACTAGTTCAGTTATCAGTTCCTCTCCTGGGGCTGGTTTTGGAAACTTGCAAACAACTGGTCCTGTACACTTTGCACTAACTCCAAACTGTCTCCTGACTGGCTTATTCCCCTTTTACCACCTATCTCTTGGTTGAGAATGGGGATGCACCTTACATGACCCCAAGCTTCTCTTTCCTTATGATTCTTATACTTGTGAGGAAATATCCAAGTGCTCATAAATTTTTATATCTTTCCAGAGGATAGTTAATGACTGTTTCATAATTCAGAGCTACAAGAGTTTAGGGTTTCAGTAACTTTGATCCATATAATGTATCTGGTCAAAACCAAACAAATAAATAAAAGAACTATTCTATCATGATTGATTCTGTTTTTACAGATGTGCCATTCTTGATGTATTGCTGTCCTTGGAATCATAGCTTCACATTTGAAAAGGAGCAATAGTATTAAGTAACAGTTTGGGTCTTTCTTTGACATATTCCCTTGAGAAGTGTTAAGTGTTGCCATTATCTTGACAGTCCAAAGCAAGTCATATGTTGATATTTTACCAATGAGATAAACGTGGAAAAATGTCACTTTTCCTTTAATTAGTTCTGTCAGTAGAAACTTGGCAAGAGATAATAGTAAGGAGATATTGGCATTTAGTCATGTTCATATTTACTTTTGTGATTTAGGATTATGATGACTTTCATGTATCCTTACAGTGACCCTGTCTGGTTTAGAAGTTCTGAAATTGCAGCATCAAATCTCTTTCCCATTCCTCCAGACAGAGATAGCAACATGCACCAAACACTGGAGTTTTGATGAGATGCAGCTACACAGCCATAAAACACATTTTATTTTATATATTTTTTCTTTTTTTATACACAGTGTAGTTTATTTTTTTTAATTTTTTTCTTAAATAGTTTATTGTGAAGTTGGTTTCCATATTCGCCCAGTGCTCATCCCCACAAGTGCCCTCCCCCCATGCCCATCACCCCCCTTCCTATCTCTCCCACCCCCATCAGCCCTCAGTTTGTTCTCAGCATTCAAGAGGCTCTCATGGTTTGCCTCCCTCCCCCTCCCCAACTATTTTTCCCTTCTTCTCCCCCATGGTCCTCCATTAAGTTCCTTCTAATCCACCTATATGTGCAAACATATGGTAACTGTTCTCTGCCTGACTTATTTCGCTCAGCATAACACCCTCAAGTTCCATCCATGTTGCTACCAATGGCCAGAGATAGCTGCAAATGACATATCAAATAAAGGGCTAGTATCCAAAATCTATAAGGAACTCACCAAACTCCACACCTGAAAAACTAATAATCCAGTGAAGAAATGGGCAGAAGACATGAACAGACACTTCTCCAAAGAGGACATCCAGATGGCCAACAGACACATGAAATGATGCTCAGCATCCCTCATCATCAGGGAAATACAAATCAAAACCACACTGCGATGCCACCTTACAATGGTCAGAGTGGCTAAAATGAACAAATCAGGAGACTCTAGATGCTGGCGAGGATGTGGAGAAAGGGGCACCCTCCTACACTTGGTGGGAATGTAAACTGGTGCAGCCCCTCTGGAAAACAGTGTGGAGGTTCCTCAAAAAATTAACAAGAGAACTCCCCTATGACCCAGCAGTAGCACTGCTAGGAATTTACCCAAGGGACACAGGAGTGCTGATGCATAGGGGCACATGTACCCCAATGTTCATTCATAGCAGCACTCTCAACAATAGCCAAAACATGGAAAGAGCCTAAGTGTCCATCAACTGATGAATGGATCAAGAAGATGTGGTTCATCTATACAATGCAATATTTTATATTAATCAACTAAAATTTGTGACTTGGAAAATAGGTCTTTTATTTTCTTTTCCTGAAGAAGTTTGCTGCATAATTTGATCTGTGTTTAGTTTTTTGTTTTTGTTTTTTCAACTCTTCACTGTGTTTTGCATGATCAAAGATATTGTTTTCAAATCTAAAGTCAAGGGAGCCAGTTCTCTTTTCCTGTCCTATTAGAGAGCCTTGGAACACATGTATGACTATGGCTTTTTACTTTTCTGGTTAAAATTACTAGAATTCAGAACTTAGCCTTAGAATCTATTAATAGAAAAACCAATGAAAAATTAGTCCCTTACTGATTTAAAAACATCTAGTTTATTTAAAATGCATGATGATTCCATGAGGAAACTAAGGTAACATACATGCTAGTTAGGCTAGAAGACTGACATTGAACAATAGTAACAGGTATTCTTTATAAAATGCCTTATTGTACCTGAAAATTTAAATATAATTTTACCTTTTGTTTCTTATAATATGGTGGGCCAGGTATGCAGGCAAGCCCTCCCACTGAAAACTACTAAAAATGCTATATAATAGTGGATATAAGTATCAATGAGCAGGTGATAAAGTAAGGAATTATCAGGCTAAAATCAAGACAGGTGAAGATAAAAATCCAGAGAGCTAAGCTACCTCTAGATTTTAATTTTGTCTGGAGGGTATTTACTGAACCTATAACCTCAGCTTCAGCTTTCTCACAAGTTATAAGAGTGGAAACAAAATTCTAGTGTGAAATGTAATAAAGGAGTCTCGATTAGAAAGCTGGGACAAGAGCACTTTGCGCTCAGTGTAAAGGTGAACTGGAAAATCCTGCTTCCCCCACTTAGAGACAAATATATGGAACATATGGAAAAGAGTAAGACACAAAGGGAGGAGTGAGATATCTACCACAGGATTAATTGGAATTTTATAAAAAGATAATACAGAGAATGGGGAATTTTTCCAGAATTGTTTACAGACATAATTCCTCAGATACACAAAGCCAATGAATCCAAAGCAGCTATTAAAAAAGAAATGTTTACTAAAACACATTAGCTTAAAATCAGAGAATACAAAAGACAAAGAAAATATCTGTAAGGTAGTCAGAAGGAGCAAATGGATTGCTAATAAGAGATAGTTGATAGTTGATTTCTTATGGCAATAATGAAAGCTAGAAGCCAGTGAAAATAATTGCTAATGAGTAGTTTAACTTAATGTGCAGCTGTATTTAACTTTCTATAAATGGAAGCATATATATTACATACATAATACATTTTAAAGTCATTTTATTTTATTTTATTTTATTTTTTTACAAATAGTTTATTGTCNGTCATTTTAAATTAAACTTTAATTTTGACATAATTGTAGAGTCACATGCAGTATGAAAAATATTACGGAGAGATTCCTTGAACATTTTACTTTATCTCAATAGTAACATTATAAATCTGTACAACCATGTACAATAGCAACATGTTGACATTGAAGTCAAAGTAGAGAACATTTCTATCCCTGCAAGGACATCTCGTATTGCCCTTTTGTAGTCACACCCACTTCCTCCCACTCTCCACTTCCTACTTAAGCCCTAGAAACCACTAATATGTTCTCCATTTCTATACTTTTGTCATTTTAAGAATATTATGTAAATGGAATCATGCAGTATTTAACCTTCTGAAGTTGGCTTTTTCACTAAGAATAATTCTCTACAGATTTACCCAAGTTCTTGCATGTATCAATAGTTTGTTCATTTTTATTGCTCAGTAACACCAATTAGAAATTCTTAACTCAGTAGAAGTATCCTCTAAAAACAAAAGCAAAATAACATTTTCAGGCAAACCTGTATCAAGATTACTTTCAAAAGATTATCACTAAGGTAATTTCTAAAGAATATATTTTGGGAATAATGTAAATGATTCTAGGTGGAGAATCTGAAATTCCATAAGAAATGGTGAGCAAAGATAATGGTAAACTTAGAGATGGGAATGAGAAGGAGGTTAAAACTAAAATACTGAAATGGCAAAGCTAGAATACTAGAAAACAATCAAACTTCAGGTGGAAGGGATGTGAATGAACTTAAAATGGTGTTGTGTGAGGAGATAAAGACATTGATTTTTATGGTGTATATTCTGTAATTTCTAGGAAGGCCAGTAAAGGAATAGAGGCAGTACACAACTTAAACTAATAAAGGAAAATAGAAGAAAAAATAATCAATTTTTAAAAGATAAGAAATGAGAGGGGAAAAAGAATATGGAAAAAGCATACTACATAGAAAACACCAATTAAGATAGCAGATATAAGTAAAAAATTCCATTATAAAAAATACACATGTAAATAAAATGCTTTACCTAATATATGAAGATTGTTAGACTGGATGATAAAAGGAAGATGGAAAAAATGTATCAGGCAAAGTCTAGCCAAAAGAAAGATGCTGTAGCTATTTTTATATTACACAAAATGTGCTTTGAAGTATAAAGCATTATTAGTCTCTTCTTAGTAATAGAATATTTAATTTACCAGGAAAATATAATAATTTAAAATTTGTGCATATCTGATGACATGTCAAATTGAATAAAACCAAAATTGACAGAACTAATAAAGAGCTAAGTTCACAGTTGTAGAAGATTTTAATATACCTTTCAGAAACTGGTGGCACAGATAAGAATACAGTAAGAAAAATGAAGATTTAAGTAATATGATTAAAAATAAAATGTCCCAATGAGCATGTATAAAAACATGCCCATGCAATGCATAATATACATTATGTACAAGAACACAAAAGTCACTTGCAAAAATTGACCATATACTAAATCTCAATAATTTTCAAAGTTCAAAGTTCTGTATTTTTGAACATCATGAAGTTAAGCTAGAAATCAATAATCAAATGATAACCAATGAAACCCCATATAGAGAGAAATTAAGAGTTAAGAAATACATTTAGGTAAATCACAAATCAAAGAAAATATTGTAATGAAGTTAGAAAACATTTAGAATGGAGGAATAGCAAAAATACTGCTATCAAAACTTATGGTGGGGGAAAGGGAGAGAGGCAAACCATGAGAGACTCTTGAATGATGAGAACGAACTGAGGACTGATGGGTGTGGTGGGGGAGGGGGGAGATGGGCATGGAGGAGGGCACTTGTGGGAATGAGCACTGGGTGTTATATGGAAACCAACTTGACAATAAACTATTTGTAAAAAAAAAAAAAACAACAACAAAGATTGAAAGCTAATGAGTGATATATTAAGAGGATCAGAAAAGAGCAACAGAGTAAATGCAAAGAATCTAGAAGAAATGAAATGATGAAGACCTGGGCCAAAATTAATGTAATGGAAAATAAACATTTAATAAAAAGGATGAACAAAATCTTAGTTTGGAAAATCTAATAAAATTGACAAGTTTTTGACAAGATTGATGAATAATAAAAGAACTGTTATAGCTAAACAATTTGAGAAACATTAAGGGGCTGTATCTGCCAGCATTAAGGATGGTATGAACAACTTTATGCCAGTTAATTTGAAAATTTATATGAAATGGATAAATTCTTAGGAAAATGTAACTTAATGAAATGGAGTCAAGAAGGAAAGGAATATATGAAAATTTATCTGACCACTAAGGAAATTGACAGGTAGTTGAAGATCTTCCCACAGAGAAAACTCCAAGCTTATGATGGTTATATCATGGAGCCCAACCAAACATTGAAGGAACAAATGCTTTCAATTTTACAGTAACTATTTCAAAATAGAGTAAAAGAGGAAGCATTACCCAACTCATTTTATGGTGCTAATGTAACACTAACCCCCAAAACCTGATGTGGACACTAGAAGAAAGAAAAATTGCTGGTGAATGTCATTGAGGAGCATAAATACAATAATTAGCGAAGCCAATTCAGCTATGTTAAAAAATTACATCATAGATTTTTTAGTTGTGTTTATCCCAGAAATGCAAGATTAAAAAATAGAAAAATCAGTGTTATTCTCCACATTAACAGACTGAAAAACAAATAATGTTGTATCAATACATACTGAAAAATGAATTGATAGAACTCAGCATCCATTCATGAAAAAAAAAAACTTCAGTACACTAGAAATAAAGACATTTGTTATCCTTTAATTAAATTGAATTTTATTTATTTTTTAAAATTAAATTGAGTTCTTAAAAAAACTGCAGCACAGCAAACTCAGTAACGAAACAATGAAAGTTTTCCTTTCAATATCAGGAATAAGACAAGTGTGCTTGTTTTTATAATTGTATTCAGTGTTGTGCTGAAGTCTCTAGCTCGCACAGAAAGATACATGGAGTGGGGGGAAAGCACTAAGATTGAAAAGTACTAAGCAAAAGTATCATCAACAGATAATGATTCTTTGCATAGAGAATAAAAAACTTGAGATAAAATATTAAAATTAATAAAAGCTTAACAAGTTTGCTGTATATAAATGTAATTGTATTAACAAAAAGAAAGATACCATTTACAGTAGAATAAAACATAAGCTATCTAGTAACAAGTATAATAAAAAATGTAAGAGTCCTTTTTGGAGTAAATATATATTATCTCTAGTTTTTATAGCAGCTCTGCAAGGTTACTAATATCATCCATCAAAGAGGTAAAGCATCTTACACAGATACTACATACATGGTAAGTGGAGGTAGAGGGATATGAACTTTGGCTTTCTGACTCTAAGATCTGTGTTTTCCCCAAAATTGTGGCCCTGATATGGGGGCTTCCTAGATGTGCTCAGCTCTGCATGATTCCTAGGCCTTGGCTGCTCGTTCCACTTCCTGGCTAGAGAACAGTGACAACTTGCATCATCTCCAGGGTCTTAAAAATTAGTTGCCATAATCATCCCTTCATTTCATGTTATATCAGCCTCCTTGGGGGTAAGATCTGGGTGTCAGCATCTCTTCCATGAGTAAGTGCCCCAGCAATATTAGCATGGGATCTGATCTCACTAGAAGAGATTCTGCCTAACCCTCCTACACTGTTGGTGGGAATGCAAACTGGTGCAGCCTCTCTGGAAAACAGTGTGGAGGTTCCTCAGGAAACTAACAATAGAACTCCCTTATGACCCAGCAATAGCACTGCTAGGAATTTACCCAAGGGATACAGAAATGCTGATGCATAGGAGCACATGTACCCCAATGTTCATAGCAGCACTCTCCACAATAGCTAAAACATGGAAAGAGCCTCAGTGTCCATCAACAGATGAATGGATCAAGAAGATGTGGTTTATCTATACCATGGAATACTACATGGCAATGAGAAACAATGAAATCTGGCCATGTGTAGCAACATGGATGGACCTTGAGGGTGTTATGCTGAGCGAAATAAGTCAGGCAGAGAAGGACAAATATCATATGTTTGCACGTATAGGAGGATTAGGAGGAACTTGACGGAGGAACAAGAGGGAGAAGAAGGGGGGAAATGGTGGGGGAAAGGGAGAGAGGCAAACCATGAGAGACTCTTGAATGCTGACAAAAACTGAGGACTGATGGATGTGGGGGGGGGATGTGGGGAGGGAGGACTGATGGATGTGGAGGAGGGCACTTGTGGGGATGAGCACTGAGTGTTATGTAGAAACTAATTTGACAATAAACTATTTGTAAAAAAAAAAAAAAAGAGAGAAAGAGATTTGCCTAGAAGAACTGGGTGACACAATCCAGAAATGTGAGGGGAGGGAGTTTAAGAGGCAAATTTGTCTTCCTCCTCCACCCTCAACAAAGGGCTCTATGCAGACATGCTGGAGAGGTCCATCCTTTGTGACTGGGTAACCAGCTATGCTTTCCTATGAAGCTGTGGCCAGGTCAGTAATGCACCATTTTGTATTTGTTCTTCCTTTTTTCCTGACTCATTTCCTTTTCCTCTCACTCTTGCTTTCCTGAGATAAAACTTCCAAAGCCCTAAAGCTTTGCCTTGGGGTCCGATTGCCAGGGAACCTGGACTTTGACAATCACAGGCTCAACTTCTCCAAAATTCTAACAGGTGTCCCAATTTATTAGTGGGCTATGAAATCATTTTCAGTAAATTTCCATCAATATTTGAAAACATAATGAACTTGAAGAGAAGCAAAATATCAGAGTTTGTCATGTGTAGTGAGGTTAAGTACCATTTCCTGAAACTGTTATTTCAGTTATGTGTGTATACTTGAGGATGCAAGTATGTATATTGAGTTGTGATGTTAAATGTGTGTTTTACAGTGTATCAATGGTCAAAACAGTCTGAAGGCCACTGGTCTAGGCCAATGAGAACATGGAGTCATGAGTTCATGTTATGACTCTGACTTCTGGTTGCACCCTCACAAATGTCCTATGGAATTTTTTGATGGCATAGCTCCTTACTTTAGATAGCCTCCATATAATTTAGCTATATAGGGTCAGATTATATTTGTTAGCTGCCAAGTTAGAGAAAATATTTTGAAATATGACCTTAAAACTAAGTGGCATGCCTTGTTTAGAAAAATAAAGGGAATTATCTAGTGAATGAAATGTAATATTGTCTAGATGTGGTCACAGTACACAGGCAGATCCATTTTCTAGTAACAATCATTGACAATCCAGGCAATCAACACAATATACAGCATAATTTTCCTTAATGATGATTATGTCTTTGAAATATATGCCCTCTCTTCTAAGTGCAATGATCTACCTGATCTCCTTGGAACATCCTGATTATTTGGAGAATGCTGGGGGGAAAATATAAGTCTCAAAGTTGTGCATGCACTTGCTGATTTTAAAAACAAACACCCCAACCAGGTTTTAGTTTGCAGTATGTGTTCTGATTTAACCTGACGATATTAACTGAGAACAGCTGCTGAGTTGCACTTCATTAAATATTCTGAGATAAAATATTCTGGCAAGACACATAAAAGAGAAAAACAAGTAGGAAAGTTTGTGAAGACACAGAACAATCTTTAAGGTATGATCCAAAAATCAAAAAAATGGCAAGGGTTGTCTTAATTCCTCTATGACTCTAGAAAATCATACTCAAATCCAATTTAAATGGATTCATACACTGTTGAAAATTTAAGGATACGATATTAAGTTGCCAAGACACTATTGAATTGCTTTTAATTTTATAATAATTTCTATGTAGCCAAATGATAGCCCTAGCTTTCTTACTTGGTAGTCATAACACAATCATTTCTACAATTACTGCCAAGTCTACTGAGAATTTAATGCATTTGGAAATCCCTGAAGAGAAGTTTCAAAGTTCATTCTATCCACACCCAGATGGTCAGACTGTCAAAGCCTCGCAAAGACAGAGAGGTTGTTTGTTTTCCATGTAATTATTGTATAATAATTAGTGAGTACACTCTATGTCCAGATAATAAGGGATTTCTAAAACATTTGGGATATTTTAACTCATTCACATATATTAGTGGTATGCTAAGTGAATTTCAAGACTAATGTTTAAGGGAAGTATGAACAGCATTTCATTCTTAGAGAGCTATTTTCGAAGATATGCCTTGACCAGAGGATATTTGATTCAATATTCATTCTTCTTGCAGTGGAGTCAATAGTAACAAAGTACTGGTGTCATATGAAAGGAATGCATTTTTGAAGGAGCACCCTGACCCAGGACAACAGGTCTGCTAGTAATCATCACATCTGTGCAGAAGTCTCTTTATGTTCACTTTCTCATTTGATATGCTTGTTGATCACCTTTGTGGAAAATCACCTTCCCTGTACTTCTCTTCTTTGCCATGTAACTATTCAGTTTCTCCTGTTAAAGGTTTGCAGTTTATCTCCCCATCTTTTGACTCTGGGATTGGTTATGAGGCTTGTTTTGGTCAATAGCATCAGGAGCAAGTGCTGTGTGCCAGTTACAGGCTTAGGCCTTAAGAGGATTTGTATGTATCCACTTGCTTTTTTGTGTTTCTGCTATATTTTTGAGAACATTCCCAGACTATTGCTAGTCTCAGGAGAATATTGAGAGACCTGTGGAACAGAACTGTCCAGCCAAGTCCAATCTGAATTAGCTAACTTCCAGTGAATTTGCATTGCATGAGCTAAATAAGTGCTTATTTTTGTATGTCAGTGATGTTTTGTGGATATTTGTTATGTAGTATTATTGTAGTATTAGTTGACTGACAGCTCTTCCAAATCCATTTAGGATTTTCAAGAAATTTCTTGGCCTTGTCAGATTTTGGAAACTTATCTTTGTTTTGTGGATGATATGAGGGATTGAATTGGAGCTCTGGTTTTGGTCTGGAGCTCTAAATCCATGTGTCTACTCTTTCTGGGTTCACATAGACTTCAAATAGAGAGTAAGTCTGGCAGAGTATCACTTGACATCTATACACTTATAATTCCAAAATAAAAGTGTTCAGCTACTCTGGCAAAGACTTTGGCTGTAGTCAGTCAGTCCCACGAATATACCTTCACTAGTTCCTGCCCTCCCTCCCCATGCCTGAGATTGTAGAAAGTTTCATGTTGGATCCCAGCTGAGTTAGTAGAACATTCAAGACATCATTACTTCAAGTAGTTTTTACATATACAGGAGTTACCATTGCATGTATAGAGAATATTGACATGATTAGTACAATTCACATAGAAGAAACTTTTTTTTTTTTTTACCTATGTGGTATTTCTGGAATTGTCTAGGAGTTGATCCTACAAATATAAGATCATGATCACTATTCTGTTTCTTCTACTTCATGATAAATTCATTATATCTCACAAAAGGAAGTCACATGTGAATGTACCATATCTTGTCCAGCCACAGATATGCTGCTTCAATAAAAGTGCATGGAAAAGGAGACCATTCTCCATATACTGGGATCTCTGTAGCTGACAGCCTGCTGACATTTGATACAATACTTTTTACCTCTGCTCTCTCATTAAGCAGAAATGGGTAAGTTTAATGGTGGGATTGAATATCTATCTCCTAAAGTCACAATGGTACCTGTTGAATACTTGTGGAACATTTACATCTCAGTTCATTTGATCTATTGGAGCTTAGACCAAGATCTCATCACAAAAATGTATAGATATGAAGATAGAATGATTTCATTGTTACAGATCTCTGAAAATTCTAGACAATTTGTCCCTAAAACTATCATATTCACCATCCAGATGACTACCATGCTCATAAAAAATCATATTCACTACCTTTATCCTGAACCCAGGTTCTTTAAGGTCTTTGACTAAGTTCAGACAGGATACTGCATGTTCTCCAAGGAACAGATTTTTCAAGTGATAGCCCAAAGATAGCTAAGCCAGTGCCCTGTGCCTTTTTCCTATACAGATTAATTCAACCAGGCCTCTAGTTCTAGGACCAGAGATCAGCTCAGATACATTTCTGGAGGTTTAGTCCAGTAGTTTTCAAATTACAGACTTCTTCTGCTTCACCTCATAGGGTATTTGACAGAAAGTAGTTCTAGTGTCCCACTCTAGGAGGTATATTGAATCAGACTCTTTGGATAGAGGTTTAAGAATATGCATTTTAACAAGGTCCAAGAGTGATCTTGATATTCATAAAATACCCTGAGAAATTGGCCATATTTGTCTGGCTCTCCTTAAAGACATAAGACTCCTTTGACCATATCTGTCAAACTTATAGGGCCCTTGAATTGTGTTTTGGATTGCCCTACCAATCAGCCAACAAATGTTCCTTAGCACTTACTATGTTCCAGGCATGTTCTAGGATCACTGACTTAATAGCAAACAACTGAGAGAAGGCCCTCTCCCAAGTAAGTTGTAGTTGAACACATACTGTCCCTGCAAAATGTCTTGATTCACCAGCAACAGTAAATATTTCTAAGTCCAGATTTACCTTGGCCAAGAGAGTCTAGATCCAGAGATTCCTTGGAGTTCCTGGGATTCATAAAATGAGTCTCCTCTCTCAACCTGGATATGGCCAAACAAAGCCCATTCTTATAGCTGGACTCATACCACTTGAACCTGTAACTGTAAACTCGATGCTTTTTAGCTGACGGATCTAGCTTCTTCTCATTTTCTGAATTCCTCCAAACATGTTCACGTAATTGAATCCTCTATTATTTGAGAGCAAATGTCAGTCTGCCAAGTTGGCATTGTCTGGCATAGTCTCAGCTGAACACATTGAATCTGAGAAAGCTATTTGTCGTAGAAAGTGTTTTGAGCCTATGCAGTCCATACTAGCTGTATTCTTGCTTGTTTTCCCCTAAAAATATATACAAAAAGATACCCAGACATGAGATCCTGAAAAAAATCTTCAGTGCTTTATTATTCTGGTAGAATAGGGGAAATATATACTTGAAATTCCATTAAGACAGGTCATAAAATTTTCCATGAGCTAGGGCAGGTAGGTTGGAGAATCTAATGATCACTCAGCATCAACTCAGTACTCTGTGTTATAGATAGTGTTTCCAAACCGTAGTATCTTCTAGTATCTATCTTCTACCTAAGGAGTCTTAACTGACTCCTTAAGCTTCCCCAGGGAATACTGACTCCCCCAAATGTAGCATCCCTTGCTTCTGAACCACATTCCAACTCAGTCACTTGTGGTTGCCCACAGAGGACATATAAGTTTGAGATGGGAATGTCAGAGACTATCTAAAATATACCCAAAAAATGGGGTATGTCTTGATACATGCTCAAATAACTCTAGAATTGCTTGCTTGAGCTTCTAATGTGTGTCCAAACAGTACTGGAACTATATATCCTGACCTTTTGGAAATTTATGGAGTATCAACAAAAACTATTGAGGCCCTAGAGGCAGTGAAGTAGGTATTCCAGGAGCTCAACCTAGCAAATTCAACTTAGACTTGGATGGAGTCTGAAATACTGATGCAGAGGTTATTATTCTTTTCCCACCCCTTCCATTATTGTAAGTGTACCTAAGGAACCATCTGAGATTTATTAGATTAACACACAGCAGTGGAGTCTTTGATTTGTAAATGCTAACTTAAGAGGGGATGAAACATTTCCTGTGTCTACTGACTCTATTTATCTACCACTAGACCTTGAGAGCTCTGAAAATATTATAGCAGATAAACTTAATAGTTCAGCCAGACTCTGGTATTAAAAGCCACGGTGAGGGTGGGAGATTTGGAGAACCTCCTAGCTACAAACTAAAGTCCTGCAGTAAAACCACAACTGGGAACTGCGCTAGGAAGCCCCAGGGAAAGGAGCTGTCCTTAGTTTTGGTGCTGACTGCCCACAGCTTGTTTGCCCTATAGGGAGCAGGAAAAACCGTGTGTTAATCAGCTGGTAGTCTTGGCAAGTCCTATCTAGAGGAATCTGGGGAGAGAAGAGAATATGAGAGGAAGGGAGAAGAAAGGAATGGAGACGAATTGCATAGATCTAAATCTAAACTGGGTAAAGATGTCCAGTTTGGCAGCTGTTTTTCTAGCCCCTTTCTAGGTAATCAAGGGAGAATCTCAATATCAGCTTGACTATATGAGGGAAACCAGATACAACCTGATCCTGGAATTGTTTTGCCATATATACAAAAAGCCATTGAAGAAAACAACCTTTTGAGTGGCCATAACTGTAGTAAAAAGAAGTTTAGTTATAACTTTACAGTTTCAAGCTATTGTACAATTTAAGAAGCGAAGGTAGAGGTTGTGTAAAAGGGTATAGGTACTCAGAGGTTTAGAAAAAAGAAGACCAAGGAGTATAATCTTTTGTGTCTCATTTGGAGCCACTGGTCATGTTGCTATTAAGCAAACTTAGCCAAGTATATCCAGACTAATATCCTACATCTGTAACTATGAAGTGCTAATCAGTGGAAAGTATAAAATTTCCTGCTGCTGATGGGAAAGGTTTTAATAACTCTTGTCATAGTAAGGATGGTGCCCTGGAATTCATAGTGCTAGCCCTTGCTTTGATTCTCCTTCTCTGAAGTCTGTAGCTGTGTTACGTGCACCAAGTCATTTCCCCCACGAAACAGACTTAGAATGTAGGGCAATGAAGGGAAGAACTCTTCTCTCATATCCTATAGTTGAAGCATTGTCTTGATGTCTGTACACTCATTTGAAGTCTTATACCATGAGAGCTGGACACTGGATAGAGGCTGGTTGGCCCAAAGATTCTTCTGGTCTTTCCTGGCTCTTGGCCCATTGTCTTATATCTATTCTTGTATGGACATATCACCCATAACAGCACATACTGCCTATTTGCGTGCTGAAGTTGACTTCTGCCTGGTATCACTATTGCTATGTCCTCCTCTTTTCTACCTACAGACTGATTCTAATCATAGCTTTAACTCTTACTTTAACAGACCTTTCAGAACAAAGAACTATGAGCAAGAGTTTAATATAGTGGTTAGGACAGACTCCAGAGCCACATTGTGTTTGAGTTTACATTTTGTTTCTGACTGACTAGCTCTGTGTCCTTGAGGAATTGGCTTACACTCTCTGTGCTTCCATTTATTTGTTTATAAAACAGAGGTGGTAATAATAGAACCCACCTCATAGGACTGTTTTGAGTATTAACTGAGATCCATTCTCTACAAAGTGAGCCGACAAAAGCATAACCCACGCCCCTTATGCTAAATACCTTACATGAAAATCGTTTGGTTTTTTTTTACCCTTACTATCTCAGGTAAGACCATTATCCTTAAGGATGTCATAAAAAATTAATAACATTTTAAAGATTAAACACCCACCATAATGAATGGCTAGGACTTGAATATAAGCCTGACACCAAAGGCTAAGATTTTAACATTATATTGCCTTGGATTATTAGCTAATTATCCCAATCCAGGCCTATTTCTGCAACTCAGTTGGAGTTCTAATCTTTTGTCTCACCTAGCCCTCTTCCTCTCAGATTCTTGGTCAGCCCTGAAATTGTGCAGTTTACTTGATTACACCAGCATAGAGAGAGGGCATTGATCATGGTGAACCCTGTAGAACAATAATCCTTTTGTCTTTTTTGTCCCATTGAGTTCAGCTCATTCAAAGTTTGGTTCATCTATCTGCAGTCTTGATTTTGTGTGACAAAAGGGATTCCACTTCAACCAAGGAAATCTAGATGGATATAAAAAGGTGTCATCTTGTGTGTGTAGTGATGTTCTTCCAGAAACCCAGTGTGAATGTGGATCAGCAAAAAGTATACGAGAAATTTAATAGTGGAAATGAAGGAAATATTTTCTTTTGAAAGAAAAGAATTTTAACTTAGTAGAATATATTGAACCGCTTTGAAAATATTCCATCAAGACCTGGGTCAGCACAATGCAAGATATTTCAAATAGAAAGCTTATTTTTAATTCAGAATAGAAACAAAAGTAAATTATGAGGGCATTTTCTTGCAATGAAATCTAAAGGACAGGCAGTGAATTGCTCTAAATCCCACTGAGTTTGAAAACTACAAAGTATGTGTGTGCATGCGTGTGTGTGTGTGTGTGTGTGTTATGGACTAAATGTTTGTGTCTCCCCAAATTGATATGTTCAAAGTGATATTAGCAGATGTGACCTTTGGCAGGAAATTAGAATTAGTGATTATGTCAGGAAGGTGGAGCCTTCAAATTAGTACCTTTATAAAAGAGATGCCCAGAGAGCTCCCTCACCCCTTCTTCTATGTGGAAAGACCATGTGAGGACCCAGGAAGAAGTCAGCAACTGAACCAGCCACCCAGGCATGCTGGAACCCNTCTGTTATTTAAGCCACCAAGTTTACGGTATTTTTGTTATAGCAGCCTGAAAGAACTAAGATAGTAGGGTGTGTGTGTGTGTGTGTGTGTGTGTGTGTGTGTGTGTGTGTGTNCAGTCTTGATTTTGTGTGACAAAAGGGATTCCACTTCAACCAAGGAAATCTAGATGGATATAAAAAGGTGTCATCTTGTGTGTGTAGTGATGTTCTTCCAGAAACCCAGTGTGAATGTGGATCAGCAAAAAGTATACGAGAAATTTAATAGTGGAAATGAAGGAAATATTTTCTTTTTTAATCCCCTACCTCATAAAGTGGGTTGAGAAGCCGGTTTGAAACTGGCAATGTTATGGTTCCTTTAACCCAAAGAAGGTCCAAAATTGCTAAGCTATTTATATTGCTTTTTTTGGATCTCACACAGTGGAGCTTATGTGTTTTAAAAGTGTTGAAGGAAAAAGGAAACCTTCAAACTACTCAAAGATTTGAATTGCAGTGTTATCTAAAACTGTATTTAAGAGAGAGATTTATAAAACAGTAAAAGGAATTAATTAAAACCTTCCATGAAAAATCAGGCAGCTAAAAATAAAAACTACCATAGAGAATAAACAATAGAACTCTTCAGATTAAATGAGTGTTTCCAGTTCCTACATTCTAAAGCACTCTGAAGGAACATATAATTCTGTCATTGTTGCTATTATTATTGTTAGATAATTGCTTCAACTTAACAAGTTATTAATCTTCTGTACAGGATATATTACTGTATAATTAAATGTCCTAATATGTATTCATGGTTGCTGGTTCAATGTGTGGCTCTATATTATTTCATTGTAAGTTAATAAATGAAAGAACTGATGCTTTTGTGTAACAAATGTTTTCCTCCTAAACTCAGAAAAAAATTTATTGCTTTTAAATATTTGCATCTCCATGAAAGGCAACATCCATCTATTTCACCTTGATGTTCTCTTTGAAACTTATAGGACGGCTATAACATTGTTTAAAACACCTGCTGCCTCTTTCTGCACATCTGTTTTTCTTAGAGCCACTCCTTCCCCCTAACTGCCCACACCTGGTCTGCCAGTGTTAGCTCTTTTTTTTCCCAACTGGATTATTGTCCATATTATCTAGTGTTATTCCATTATATTCTGGCACTACACAGAGTATCTTTCTGGGAATCAGTCTTCCACAGCTATAACCTTATCTCATCCTCTTTAAATTTCAGACACCCTTTCCTTCCCCGTGTTCTCAGTGGATGACCTCGTTATTTTACTGGAAAAAAAATAATCAGGCAGCAGGGATTGCTGTCTTTGTGCCCACCAAATTATATCTTCACCAGTATTCTGCCTTTTCTCCCTTCCAGATTAACTACACCTGCTTTGTTCTAAAGCTAAGGTTTCCACTTGCAGAGTGGGTTCCATTTGCTGTAGTCCAACTCAGACTTTTGTCTTGTAGGTATCCTATTTCTGTCCATGAATCCCTTCATTTCTAATGGATCTGCCTATCAGCATACAAGCTTGTTGTAATCACTGTCACCTAAAAAATAAGCTCAAACCCTTCCTTGATTACCTTATCCTGTCCAAATCATTCCCCATGTCTTTACACCCTTTTTGGCAAATTACCAAGAAAGATGATCTATTCTTGTACCATCCATGTCCTTTTTTCTCCTTTTCTCTTGAACTGACTCCAGGGAGGGTTTTGTCTTCATTATGCCACTGAAACTACCCTTGTTCGTGTCACCAACTATCTGTGTGACCAAATACCATGATTAATTATCAGGCCTCACCTGACCTTTCAGGAAAACTGAAATAGTTTATCACTCCTTCCTTTTGAAACACACTTTCTTTGCTTGCCTTGTAGGATATCTCAATTTCTGGTTTTCCTCTTGTCAGGCTTTTTTGCCTGTACTGCTTCATCGTAGGCCAAAGTCCTTTGCTGGTTCTTCTTCCATTACCCACCCAGGAACTCTGGAATGNGTTTCTGGTTTTCCTCTTATCAGGCTTTTTTGCCTGTACTGCTTCATCTTAGGCCAAAGTCCTTTGCTGGTTCTTCTTCCATTACCCACCCAGGAACTCTGGAATGTCCTGGGACTCCTTGGACCCCCTTAGTTCCCCGCTAATACTTATTATTTGGGTGACACTGTAGTGTTCAGTGGTTTTAAATAGTATCCCTTATATCTCCAACCTTAATATCTTCCCTGAGCTCCAGACACTTCTATTCAAATGCTTACCTAATATAGTATTTCCATTTGAAAGGCCAATAAACAGCTCACATGTAACATGATCAAGATAGAACTCTCCCCACTAAATCTGTTTCTCTCTGAGAATTCACTACTATTTACCTGGAGGGTTTAAGCTAAAAACCTAGGAGTAATTTTTTATTTCCTTCTTACCAAGTATACATATCCAACCTTGAAACTTGTTACTTCCATTTTCTTTCTTGTTGTTGTTGCTGTTGTTGTTTGGGGTGGGGGGGTGAGTGACAGAGGGAGACAGAGAGAGAGAATGAATCTTAAGTGGGATCCACCCTGACACATGGCTCCCTGGGATCATGACCTGAGCCAAAATCAAGAGTTAGATGCTCAACCAACTGAGCCACTCAGGCACCCCATGTTACTTCTCTTTTCAAAACATCACCCAAATCTACCCATTTCTCACCATCTCTGTTACTGTTATCCTAATATAAGCCACTGTCAATTTTCCTCTCTGTCTCACTTCTCAGGCAGCCATTCAGTTAGTAAACACCTTTAAGACCTTAACAATGTGCCAGGCATTATTCTTGGTGCTGATTTTGGAGCAATGAACAAGCTACACCAAAGTGCCTGCTCTCAAGGAACTTAAATTCTGCCTTAAGGAAGTGCCTCCTTATTGGGCTCCCCGGTCTCTCACTCTCTCCCCTCTCTTTAGTTTGTTCACCTTAAACCAGAATAACCTGTTAAAAATCTAAAATCAAGTTGTTCCCCTGCTGAAAGCCCTCTAGTGGCCTCTCTGACCTCACCCCCACTGTTCCCTTTCATTTAGTCCAGGCACACACCCCTTCCCCACCCAACCCCCCAAGCACACTAAGCTCATTCCAGCTTTCTGAACTTTGTACACACTGTTCTCTCTGCCTGTAAAGTTTTCCCCTCAGCTGTTTGTGTGGCTTACACCCTGACTGCATTCAGACTCTGCTCAAATATCACCCCAGAGTTTCCCCAGCCACCCCCTCTCTTAAATAGCTACCCCCAGTATCTTTTGACCTTTATTTTCTCTGAAGCATTTATCACTGCCTGATGTAATGTTGTATATTTATTGATCTGAATTTGTTATTCTCTCTTGCTATAAAGTAAGCTATTTGAGGTAAAAGATTTTTCTTTCTCTCATTCCTTGTTCTTTTTCTAGCACTCAGAACACTGATTGTCATATGGTGGGCATTGAATAAATATTTGATGTATAAATGAAGTAATGAGTGAAAAACTTCTATGTCATCATGGGGGGAAAGGCCACTAAATTTGGAATCATGGGAAATGGGTTATAATTCTAAAGTCCTCAATGAATTCTGTCATTGAGTAGTTGTGAGACATTTGCCAAGTCATTTTGACCTCTTTGGGAGTCAATAAATGTACAATGGGATGTTTGATTGGGATCTTAAAATCCCAATTCTAATATTCTCAAATTCTGTGTGCATACCATCTTCACACTAGAGACCAACTCATATGCCTCATTTGGCCTAAACAGAACTGATGACATTTTTTCTAGAGCTTCTGGGAAGTAGATACTGCGATTTTTTTTTTCTCTCTGTAGCCTGTCAGGGTTGAAATTCCTGCCAGGAAGGAAGTCATAGCATTTGCATCTGCACAAACATTCCAGTCAAGAACTTCCCCAAGTTGCCTACTGAAGGGAAGGAGCCAGCGTAGGGACTATCACAAGGGAAGAGACTCAATGGTACTTTGATCAGAAAGTTCATTACATTTGCTTTCGATCACAGTGCATCCTCACTCAGGTCTGTAATCACTTACTCTGTTAGGCAAAAATTCTAGCAGGGAAAAAATAGCATGTGGTGCACAATTCCATCTGTGTGAGACCCTGCCAGAAACATTTATGAATCACTCGTCTCCTGATAGACAACTTGCTTTCCTAGTTTGCAATCATATTTCCCACAGATGTTGCCTTTGAATTAGCCATTGTCCCATTTAGTTTAGAATGTTTTCTCCTGTTTGAGACTGTATCATGAGCAAATCCCAACCTACTATCAAAGCTGGCAGTCCTTGCTCAACATTAAAGGAAGGAGACATCTGGGGCAATCCAGGAAGCTGGAATCCTGGATCAGGGATAGATACTTCTCCACAAGTTTGGAGTTTGGTATTTCTCAAGTCCTGGAATCAGGGATGTTTATTCTCAGGTTATGTGAAGGCTCAGCTTGGGTCCTGGAAAAAATGATCTGACAGCATCGTCTGAAAGGAGTTTCTTGTTAATTCCTGGGGACATCTTGCTTTTATTAGACCATGGCTATTGTTGTGTTGTCTATCCTGAGCAATGAGGATATCACTCACTTTACAGAACTCATACTTAATGTGGCCTTTATTGTCTGGAATCTACATTTTGTTATACAGCAAACCTGCTTATGGTTATATTGCCTAGATCTCAGATGTTACTGAGAAATTTTGGAAAGTAAATAGATTTTCTTTGGGGCATATTGAGAAGCTAGAACATTATATTAACAGAAATATATTATCTTTACTTTTGAGTCACCCTGTCATTCAACCTCTGTTGATTCTTCATTAATTTCAGTTAGATTTTCCTTCTCTTTTCCTTTAGAGATAAAATACTAAGCAAAACTGTATAGACCAAATGTTATCATTTATAAATACCATGTCTGAATGTGCTGATGGTGTGTCCAATTTCAGACACATGAGCTTGAAGTTAAATGCAAATTTTAATTTCCTTTATAAAGGAGCTGATGAAAATCCATTGTGAAAAGGTTATGAGAACAAGCTTATCTTATAATTGCAGCCAAGATTCAAGCCATTATTTAAGACTTGAAGCATTTGGCAACAAAAAGATTGTTGTCATTAAAAAGGAAGCCCAACACATTACTCTTGGGCTGAGAAAAAATAATTTAGCTGTCATTGTTATTTAAGGAATGACACAGGAAGATGGCAAAAATTAAAATGAGCAGCTTTACCTTGAATACTGTAATTTATATTTTTTCATCTAAGAAAAAGAAATGATTAAACATTTTGTGATTGGTCTAAGCCCATTAGAGAGGGATTCACTTTTGGCTAGTACTTGACATTTAGTTAAGTTAGTATTCCTTCACGCATAAGCTGAGAGGAAGCCAGTAGAACTTTCCGTAGTTGTGGTAAAAAGATAAGAATTCCTTCTTTTTCCCTATACTGTTAGCAGCCTGATGTCTGTAACGTAACAATATTGTTGCCAACGCGGTTGATATTCTTATAAAGTCTTCATTTTTGGAAAGAAGTTCTAGAGTGAGGCCACCGAGGTTATCCTGGCTGGGATTACCTTAGCCTGGATAAAGAGGGAAATGAGCCCTGGGTATTTGTATAGGTGAATGTTTAGAAGGCTTTATTATTTTGGAGGATTGCAGGAAAATCCAATGTCCTTATCAACTCCTCCCAAATAGTTCCTCCATGTGACCCATCCCTTGGTGGTTATCCGAATCATTGTCTAAAATGTTTCTGGCTATCTCTTTCTTGTCATCCCCCAATGCATTTTTGTTTCTCGTTCTCCTTGAGTGAGAGGGGGGCATGATGGATATACTCCAAAGACATTTTCAAATGGGTTTCTTGTTCTAACATACTATCTCATAAATATACCTTTTTCTTGTCAAGCATGCCTTCCCTAAGCTTGCCTTGCACTTCTGTGTCTTTTCCCATTTTTTGGCAGGGGATGAGTGGTGTGGAAAGAGATGGCACATTCAACTTAGGCCAGTAAGGAACAATTAATGAAAGGGCTATTTTTAATGTTGCAGGCAAAGTTAATGGAAACCAATAAGGGATGGCAGGGTACCTCGAACTCATGAGTCCTTTATTTTCTGGTCTCCTACCAGTGCCTCCCTTTGACCACACCTGACCGAAAACTCAAGGGAACTCCTTGATGCAGGTCAACTTCTGAAGCACAGAGCAGGGTGGAAAAGATTATTGTATATATCAAGATGGAAAGATAGAGAATATTTAGCATATGCATTACTTCTGGAAAACTATCATTTTCCTCCTTTGCTAGCACTCTAGGCTGCTTTCTTATTCTGTCACTTGGTCTACTTAGCAATTCAAAACTAATACTTGCGTGAGTGTTAAAGTTAAAATGAATTAAGGAACAAAATAAAGGCGTTTAGTGTATTTGTTTCTCATCCACAGGCTCAACAAACCTAAGGAGAGCTTAAGAACGCAAATCTGCCTTCTCTTGTGGTCTGAAGTACAGTATAAATTAATCTAGAAGAGTGTGTTATAAATTCTTTAAGCCAGAGGTAGGTAACTGAGAGCTCATCATATTACAATTTTTTATGTTTATTTATTTTTGAGAGAAAGAGAGAGAGACAGACAGAGAGTGAATGGGAGAAGGGCGGGGGG
>NW_027531917.1:3667783-3817149 GCF_008692635.1 Crocuta crocuta
AAATCTAAGCTCCAGGCTCTGAGCTGTGAGCACAGAGCCTGACATGGGGCTCGAACTCATGAACTGTAAGATCATGACCTGAGCAGAAGTCAGATGCTTAATCAGCTGAGCTCCCCACGTGCCTCTCATCATATTACATTTTTAAACTTTTCATTACAGTGGTCTATTTCATTTAGGGTTACCTTCCTTGTTTATATCCCCCCCCCATCATTTTTCTTTCTCTATCTTCGTTTTATTTTCTCATGTCCTTTTAAGTAAATACCTCCCCTGCCCTGAACTTTTTTTGCTGACATTGCTGAGATTACTGTTATAATTAGCTGAGAGTCTATCAGTGTTTTCCCTTCACCATCATTCCAGAGTAAGGGAGTTATATGCTAGTTTCTTAAGAGTGTGGGAATTCTTGGCCGAGTAAGAGAAATACTTTAAAGGTGAACTCCCTCTCTAACCTGCAGTCCTCTGAAACTCTCCCCTGGAGTAGATTATGGAAACCTTGTCCACCTCATGGAGGATGTAGATATTCTCCCAGGTTTGTGGGTGACCCTGTTTCTGCTCCTTAGCTTTCTCTTCCCTGAGTCCTCATGACCCTCTTCATCAGATTAACTTCTGGCATTCATTCAGGCTTCATCTAAATGCCTTTTTTTTTTTTTTTTGCCACTTTTTTTTCAGGGAAGCTTCCTCTAATTCCCAATACTGGGATAAACCCCTTGTTGTAGAATTCACTGCATTGTAATGAATCTCATATCTTTCTTTGCCTTTGGTTCATAAGAATCTCCAGAAGGGCAGGAGCAGTAAGTGTCCCATTCAGCTCTATACGCGCAAAATGTATATACAGCCCCAAACATGCATCAGGGATTTGTTAAATACTTGCTGAGTAGAAATTGAAGTCTGTCATAGCCAAAGACCAACGAGGCTGCTGTCAGGGTGGTTTGGAAACCCAAGAGCTTTATCAGTTATGGCAGGCCACCCGACAGTGTCAGGCTTCCTAACAAAGCCTTCTTTATTTTCTTTTTTAATAGATTTTTTTGTTTGTTTAGTTGTTTTTTGCTTTTTGTTTTTTGGGGTTTTTTTGGTCGGCAGGAGAACTGAAAGTAGAATTTTGCATTTAGCTGCTAGTCTAGTAGAATTTCAATATTACTGCAATTTACAAAAGCTCCAGGAGATTTGGCGAACATTTTTGCCTGCTGCATTTTTGTTAAGTGTTTATTTTGGGAAGAGGCTGCAAATTTAACTTTCTTTTCATGGACCCTTTCTTGCTTTATTTCTGTCTGAAGGGAACTGATATGAAATGAACTGGAAACTTTAGCATTTTCTTTGTTCTTTTTTAACTCTATTATTAAAACAATGTGGAAAGAACACTGGACTTGGACTCATAAGCCCCAGATTCCAGGCCCCAATCAATCATGTTTTTTTATCTTGAAAATAGAGATAATAATACCAGTTGCTTAAGATCTCATTAAATGAGATGATCCACATTAAACATATAGTGTACAGCTTGGCAAATATAAGTGTTCATGGAATGATGGTGGTGATGGTGGTAGATTTTTAATCACTTATGTATCTGTGAAATACTTGCTATTTTATCTCTATCACAGGATTAGGAGGGTCATGTAAAAATGGGAAAATATGTGAAACTCTTGGTAAACTATTTAATGCACAACATTAATAATAGTAACAAGGGTAGTAGTAAATAATGATAAAAATAAATGTGTGTGTTTTTAACCCCTATTCCAAGTAGCACTCAATTCTGTTCTGACCATAACACACTCTTTCTGTTTCCTTGCTTGGGGAATCAACAGTTATGACTGGGAATGGAGTTTAAATGAGTTGACAAAATACTCATCAACCTGATGTGTCACTTTCAGAACAAGAAAGGTTAATTCCACATTTCACAGGTTCTTTTACCTATAGTATCATGAATGCCAAGAAGGTTGTTGATTTAACTTTATATTTTGTGAAAAGTAACACTTAGTTGGCAAACAAATAGTCCTGAATTGAGAGTGATAAGCTTGCTATAAACTTGCAAGTCATTGCTGCTGGTTTTGTTTTGTTTTTTAGAGGAAAGACTATTGGTTGCTTTCATTCTTATCACAAACAGCATGAATTTCCCGATTGCCAGCTGTGTTGGGGTCTCTAGCAGAAGCTGATTGTATTCTTTACCAGATTTTTCCTTCAGAGGTGCTTTTGCAAGAATTCTTTAGGCACTCTGGAGTTCTAATCCCAGCTAATGCTTTCTGTTGAAGTGCCACGGAAGAAAGAGATATCTCAGAGGATTTAAGTATGTGGAAAACTCTATGGATAATCTCAGAGCTTCAGCTTTCTCCTCCATTAAATTTGACTTATCAGAACTCTTTCTTTCCCCTTTAATTAGCAGTATTCCAGAGAAATGAGTATCTGATAAAAGGCAGGGAAAAAAAAGATAAAAAAATATGGAATACTGAGAACTGATAAACAGAATTTTGAACCTCCTATTAATCTGGTAGATGCTTTCTGAAAAGTCTGCTAATCAAAGTCATAAAACATTGGGGTGCCTGGGTGGATCTGAGCATCTGACTTCAGCTCAGATCATGATCTCACAGTTCATGGGTTCGAGCTCTGTGTCAGGCTCTGTGCTGACAGCTCAGAGCTCTGGAGCCTGCTTCGGATTCTGTTTCTCTTTCTCTTTCTGTGCCTTCCCTGCTCATGTTCTGTCTCTCTCTCTCTCAAAAATAAATTAACGTTAAAAAAATTTCAAAGTCATAAAATGTTAGCTCTAGATAGTGCCTTAAAGTCTATAATTTACCCTTCCTTTGCCAAGGAGGAGTCCATTCAGTCACAGCCAGGTGCCCCTCATATGTGCATGTTATGCTCACTGTCCTCTTCTGCAGCTTTCTTGTTGGGTCTTGGTTATCACATAAACACTTGCCAGCAGTCAGCATAATCAGTGTTGGCAAAATATAAATGTTAATGCCTTTTAATCAGCTAGGCTTTTAGAAAACATGGGCTGAAAGCCTGAAATAATCCTACTTAGCTCTAGAGATGAATGGTGCAGCAAGTTTTAAGAATTTTTATTCTGATTAATGATGGTGGCATTCGTGTTCACAGTGATAGAGGAAAGTGCAAAGTCATGCATTGTGTGGGCACGTGGGAGTGTGTGTCCTGACCTCACCACATGTTTCCCATTCCCAACTTTCTTGTTGCATTTCCTTTTAGCTTCTGTATTATTTAGCAATAAGCCTGGGTAGAAGACAATGCCCCTGCTACCAAATGTTACTGGAGCAAATCAACTATACCACTATAAAAATCGACTGTTAATCTTTCCTTACTGCATGAAAACATGGGGCATCTGTGCAATCTGTCCTTTCTAGATGCCCTTGTATGGACTGAAATTGGCCAACTCTTTCTCGTAACTAAATCTCCTTTTTGGCCATGGGCCTAGCCGGGTTCCCTCCCTTCCCTTTCACAGCTTACTGATAAAAAGTATGGGATTTGGTTCCCTGAGGCCTGAGAGGGTTAGCATATTTCTACTGCTGGCAATCTAGGTCAGAATAGTTGGAACCTAAGCTTTTGATAAAAAAAAAAAAAAAGCCATTTAGCCCCTTAGCCTTTGAGTATAGAATAAATACATGATGAGTAATCAAGGTGAATATCAAAATGGATTTTATTAAATGTAAAAGAGCTGCATTTCAAGAACTGTAGTCACCTAAAAAGAAAGCATCCACAGTAAGTACCTTCTGGACTTTCAAGTCTCACAATGGAGCATGTATCAGTGATTTCCCTAAATACTTTTCCACAGACAGATATGTGTTCATGATGAAGATGAGCACCACAGGGTGCCACTGTCCAGTCTCAGCCAAGTACTCCAACTGGGGCTTTTCTTCCATACTCTACAGAATCTTTGTGAGACAAGAACTGTACAAGAGTCTTCAAGGAGAGCTTAAAATATCCCAGGCTATATAATACAAAGACAAGTCTGTCATCTACCTTTGGACTGGGGAAGAGGGCAGCAAGTGCTGGGCATAAGAAAGTTTTGCTTTCTTAGGCATTTCCAGTGTGGCTTGTAGGCAGCTGTTGATGGATGGAGTATCCTGAAAGAGAAGAGCAGCTAGCGTGACTCCTTAGCTTAGCCTGGGGAACTCACTCACTCATATCATATTGAGATGTGAGGGGAGGGTTTTTTTTGGGGGGTAACCTGCAAAAGGTGGCTTTGTTCTAGGTTCTAGGAGAGTCCCGTGAGCTAGACAAACAGGCTGAGCTGTTTTCCAGTATGCCAGCTTCTTTTTCATCATGTGTCCCCTTCCCTACCTCAGTTCTCCCCCCAAAGTTGATTAATTGGTCTTCTTTAAAAAATATTTTTTTAACAGATTATGACCTTTTCCCCTTTTTAGTATTAAAATACCTTCATTTCATAGAATGATGGTGATAATAGAGAGTATTACTTGTTTTGACCGTCCACTTGGCAAAATTGGTGCTTTGGCAGCCTTCTGCCAATTCTCCACATTGTTTTTGTGTTTAATTATAGTCTCTTGAAGTCCCAAAGTCTGCAATACCAGGATGTACAGGCCATTTGGGTCAGGGGTGGCCAGGAATATTTGTGGAAGAAGGAGGGTCTTGCAGACACTGTAGATAAGCTAGATAGGGGTATTGAGTGTCAAAGAAAGGAAGGAACAAGCAGATAATTGACAGGAAGGAGGTTAAATCAGAGGAAATGTAATGAGGCTGGAAGGAGTGGGCCCTGTAAAACCCAGAGCATTGCGAGTGGAAAAGAAACAACCTTTAAGGCAGAGTCACAGCATAAGGGTGTAGGGCTCTTTCCCTGGAGCATGTTAGT
Organism: Crocuta crocuta; assembly: GCF_008692635.1. Classification (NCBI taxonomy): domain Eukaryota; kingdom Metazoa; phylum Chordata; class Mammalia; order Carnivora; family Hyaenidae; genus Crocuta; species Crocuta crocuta. The sequence goes on from NW_027531917.1 coordinate 3,672,591, forward strand.
CATTCCAGCTGTCGCTGAACAGATGCCATGAAGATACAAAGCCTGAAATCCCACTATTTCTTGCAGTAATGGTGAAGAAGTAGATATTGCTTGGGAAAATCAACTCAGATTCAATTTCAGTATCTTCTTTCAATTTAGAACACACACAGACAGGCTAGCTATGGAGTCTGTGTGTTTACACAATGAAGGAATTGTGAAAACAGCACCCCTGATTGACAGGACAAGGGGAAGCAAGGATCTCTCCAAATATCCTAAGAATAATAGGAAACGGGGAGATTAAAGATTATGGTAAATGAGACGTAGTTACAATTTAGCTAATGGGACCCTCATGATCTACTCTTTACTCTAAATGTCTTAAATTACACAAGGATAATATGACTGTATTCTTATTGTAAAAGATTAAGATAACCAGAAATACATAGAGTAAAAATGTAAATGAAAACACAGGGAAAATAGGTAAACATTAAAAAATATTATCCTTCATAACATTTCATTTTTTTCATCCAAAATATCAAGTGTCTTTCTAAATGGAAACTGTTGAATTTCCTCTAAAAAAGCCTTACCTAGTGTCAGTCACAACTAATAGCCCATGGGAGGAAAGCCCATTTACCAGCATCTTCAACTAAACCAGATATTGTTAGCATATTTTAACTCTTGCATCTGAAAGTAATGGCTGAAAAAACAAATAATAAATTGCTGTTTCCATTTGCGCTTTTCTTATTAGTAGAAATTCAACATCTTTTCTCATGTTCAGAGTCATTTGACCACATTTTAAGCTTGCCTATTTGAAACTGATATTTAAATTTTCAATATGTTATGTATCAATCAGTTCCTGGTAATTAAGTTTTATCAAAGGATAGAATAGGCCCTCTTTTTTGACTTGACTTAGCTGTTCTGAGAGGTTGAGATCTTGATCTGGGATTCAGAAAGCCTAGATTCAATTCTTGCTCTGTTGTGTAGTGGGTGATTTACCTCTTAGATCTTTAAGCACACCATCAGTAAAATGGGAACCCGTTTCATAGAGTTATTGTGAAAATTGAGTGATGAAATTCCATGTAGAGGACTGAATACAGAATTTTATACATAATATAAATGAGAGTGATAATGGTTAATAAGAAGAATTCCAGACAGTTCATAATAAAGATGAGCCCCACTCCCCCACCCGATTCAGTATGATTCTGCCTCTTCAATCTCAAATGCATATCAGGTTTAGATACTCCGGCAATTCTATTTTGAGATAGCTGAGTTAGATGCAACCCCTTTTGAGATATTTCTGCACATTAAGAGAAGTGCTCCCTTCATATCTATGAATTACCTCTTGTAAACAGTTTAAAGATTTGAAAATTACTGTCAAGTTAAAAGTTGTGGAGATTGTTGCTGTGTGGACCTTGAGTGAATGAAGCAAAGCACAGAACTCAATGCATCACAATAACTATTCTGGGTTGTAAATTGTAAGAGCAAAACTATGGTGGATGAAGATCTGAACATATGAAAAAGAGAATGAAGTTCCACGGTTTTCTGCTAGAATATTCTGGAGAATTATTTGTCATTTTTGTCAGTAATTAAAATCTGGAAATATATTTAATTGAATACTACCTGTATAGAATGGGCTATAGCTAAAGTTATCTCATAAAAGCAGAAATTGGTAATTTCTCATAGGGATTTTGTTAAGAAAATGTGCTATTTTGAATAGTTATGAGAGAAAATATGCAGTGTTCCTTCTTTATCTTATTACTGAATTATAATGTACAAAACTATAAAGTGTTACATAAAGGACTTATAAATGTCACTCCAGTCTCCCTTACCAATAACATACTTTGTGAAACTGAAATTTCTATTAAAATGCAATGTGTAGAACTGGGAATTTATAATAATCATGATATCTCCATGCTTCAGAGACCTTTTTTCCCATTGATCTTCAAAATTTACATGGGATTTTCGAAAGAAAACAGATGTTATGTTCTCTTGGTGGGTATCAAATGCATGTGACCATGAAGAGGCCTGCTGTGTGAAAGCACACGAGAAACTAAGCTCGTATCGTAATCGAAATCCCTCAGTTCTCAGAATTGGAGCCCTGGAGCTCAAGCAAAACCCAGGGTTGAGGCAGCGAGGTTGATGATTACTTCAGCTGCTTTTTGCATCTCTAAATGGTGCATCCATCAGCTCTAGGAAAATGAACAATTACAAAACAGTGTTGGGATTCAGGTTTAACTCTAGGGGGCCTCTCCTCATTATAATCATATATGTTGTTGTGACTTGTTATTAATTTTCAGCCATTGTCAAATAAAGGAATTCCAGTTAATTCTTTATTCTAGAGGGAATTTGTTTTCTAGATGGGAATGTCAACTGGATGATACACATTGGCGTGACCATATCTAATATCTGACCATCACTGAGGAACACCAAGCATCTGTAGGCTAGATGGGCAGGAATATCAGTGGAGACAAAGCCTATTTTAGTGGCCTGACACCATGGTGATCAACCCACCTGACCTGGTGATCGATGGTTCAGTTTGGATCATCTGATGAGGTGCACAATGAAAATCAACTCAAGGCTTTACAGCTCCCTTGTTACACTAGAGTTTTGTCATTCTGTCCCTAATATGTGTTGCTCTATCATAGATTTGATGAGCTCGATGAAAAGCAGATGAGATATTATTTTTAAAAAGATATGGGCAAAGTATAGGTAGGGGAGTTTGTTAACAGGTTTCCTTTCAGACAGTGGGCAAATATAGTAAATTTGGCTACTCAGGAAAACGACATGCATAAAGTTGAAATTATTTTAATTGAAAGGTCAGTGTCTTAAAGAACTCTTTCTATTATATAATAACACAAATTAAACGTGGTCATCCCATGTGCCTGATCCAGGGTGTCACAAGTGAATGACATAACTATAAGGAAATCAAACTTCTACATACTCATTGAGGTCCAGGTGATGGTGCTGGCAACAACTGTAAAGAGACCCCAGGGACTTTGGTGCCAGGTTTCTAGCACACTGCCTTGTATCTTAAGGTGAAAACCAGTTCAAGAGCTCTCATGAGGGAATGGGTATACCAGGCTACTGAACGAGATCTTGTGAGGGTGGGACAATGCAGCACTGCAGCTACACAGCATAGGACAATAGAAAATATCTGGCCTATACGTAGAAGACTTGGGTCTTAGTTTGTCCTTCAGTAGCTCTGAGATTATGGATAAATTATTACATTTTTTTAGTACTCCACTTTCTTTGCTTGAGAAACCAGGAAATAGTACTACATTATTTCCGAGGTCCCCTTTTAGCTCTAAAAATGTTAATGGCAAGGGGCATTAGTTGTTTAAGTGGCCAACTTCATCTCAGGTCATGATCTAATGGCTCAAAGGCTCATGAGTTTGAACCCTGTGTTGGGCTCTGTGCTGACAGCTCAGAGCCTGGAGCCTGCTTTGAATTCTGTGTCTCCCTCTCTGTCCCTCCCCTGCTCATGCTCTGTCTCTGTCTCTCTCAAAAATAACATTAATTTTTAAAAAATGTTAATGGCTTTCTAGCTTTGACAAGCAATCATTACCCTCTTTCTTTTTTCCAGGAAAAACATCTATGTTCATTTTTAAAGTGAAAGAGTTAAATGTGTAATGTTTTCTGTTGGTTTATTCATATGTTCTTTCAGCAAGTGAAGAAACACAATTGTTCTTTAAGCATTACTACAGATATGATGTCCATCTTTATTCAGGCTATAGTTCTGTAGGAATAAAGGATATTCTTTGATATCTGGGATGCGCCCAAAATTCCACAGAAATAGGACAAAACAGTGCTTAGCCTAGTTGCCAGAAGATTGGCTTTCATTAAATGCATAATATTTCTGGTGTTTTTGATCTCAAACTCCACCCTGCTGCAAAAATGCAATTGGGGCCAAATACCACATCCAGAGATGAGGTAAATTTAATCTCTTTTTGTTCTGGATGAAATACAACCAATATATATTTTTTTACTATTTTGGTGCAGTCTTCAATAGGAATCATTATCCTCTTTAATCTGCTATATTTTTCAAATATGTGTTGGCAGTAAAGATGGTATCATAAAAATGATATCTACCAAGTTAAATCTTTCTAATAAACAGTTGGCAGATACAAATTATAACGTGAGACTAATTTATATTGGGTCCCTAATTTATTAAAAATGCTTTACAGTGCATAATGTGTATTTTACCATTTTCCATCTATCTATGTCAGGCTCATTTCAGTTAGATTTAAGCAGACATTCCTTCTCCTTTAAAAATATTGTGTTCACAGTCTTGTCTGCTCCTATTTGGACATTTCACCAAGTGTAATATTCATGTTTTCTGTGAACTCACAATCATCTAAAACTCTCTCCATAATAAAATAAAGATATGCATGTGTGATATAGTCACAGAGATAATCATACATGGCATCCATATGATAAGTACACACACACTGAATTCACTCACTTAACAAATGGTGACTGAATGTCTGCTGTATGTTGAGCACTGTATTAGACACTGGAGATACAGCAGTTAGGGTGGTTACTTTCATGTGTCACCTGGACTGTACCACAAGGTGCCTAGATTAAACATTATTTCTGGTGTGTCTGTGAAGATGTTTCTTGATGAGCTTAGCATTTGAATTGATGGACTCAGTTAAGAGTTTGCCCTCCACAGTGTGAGTGGGCCTCGTCCAATCTGCTGAGAACCTAAATAGAAACAAAAAACGGAGGAGGGAGGGATTTACCCCTTTTGCTCCTAGCCTATTTGCCTGGGCTGGGATATAGATCTTCTCCTGCCCTTGCACTGGGATTTGCACCACTGGCATTCCTGGTTCTCAGGCCTTTGGACTCAGACTGGAATTATACCACTGATTTTATTAGATCACTAGCATGAAGAAATCAGATTGTAGGGCTGAACAGTCTCTACAGTTGCATGAGCCAGTTTCTCATTATCCATCTACCTATCCATCCATCCATTCATCTTTTACTAGGATATATACATCTTACTGATTCTGTTTCTCTGGAGAATCCTGACATAGAAAGAGTGAACCAAAGAGACACAGTTCCTAACTTACATGGCATATTATCAACAGGTGAATGATTGCTCCAGCTGCATATTAACCCCTTCCTTTCTTGGGACTCTCACACAAGCCTGGAAAGCACAGTGAGAATTGCTTCTGCCTGCTATGGCCCAGCAATGCTGAGCCTGTAAAAGAGAAGGAAACTAAAGATGTTTTCTGTACTTTTTAGTTGGCTTGTGTACCTACCTAGGGAGTCCAGAAAAAAAAAATTGAGTAGTCATACATTCTTGTGGGAGTAATTACCAGTATGTAAAAATTAGGAGGTTTTTAAACCTCTGAACTTGATTGCTATTTCTTTGACTTTCCATGCTTTTGTAAGCATGAAAGGCAATATGATCAAGTGGCTAAGAATCTGGATGCTGAAAGCAAGCTTGCATGGGTTCAAGTCACAGCTTTGCTACTTTTAGTTTTGGGACCTTATACAGGAGACATATCTCAGTTCTCTCACCTATAAAGCAGAGATGGTGCTGACATCTACCCAACTAATTTATTGTGGCTTATTGTGGGGATTACATAAATTCATACCCATAAAAGACTTAGAGTGGTGCTTGGCACATAGCAGGCATTAACAATAAATGCTATATTTCGTACATGATGAAACCCACCCCCTCCAAGAGATACATACATTTGGGAGTTGTTTTATTTATATTTCTATTATAGTAAATTATTTTGGAGTCTTTTTTTTCCTTTGGTGTTTAGAAGAACTTTTGTCAAGGATGAAAACTGTGACCTAATTTTGATAAGTAGTAAAATGGAGGTTATATTTTGGGTGCTTCTTTCCCTGAAGACTCTCCATGGCTTAATTCCTGGCCAGTCACTTTTATTCTGAGGGCTTCAGATTCCCTATGCAACAAAAACAGAGAACAGATGTTAGGAGGCTGAGCTAATGGTGGCCCATAACACCAAGTTGGGTTCAAAAGCTTTCTTCTAGCAATTTGAGAGTGCCAAGAATGAGTGAGCCAAAAAGGAGAGTTATGGCTCTTTGCAAACCCATAAGGAGTAGTTCTCAGTCTGCACTTGACAAGTCTGAGGGTTTAGAAGACCATTTTGTGGTACGGCTGAATCCCCAGTGTGCTATGTTCCCAGGGAAGAAAACCAATAACAACAGATCCCACAACTCATACCATTTGCTAAATGGGCTTCCTCGCAAGTGGGGCTCTGGGAGGAATCTCACAATTTCCTGCTGCTTTGTCTCTGAAGGGTAAGCAAGGAGAATTGTTCTCATTTCAACTGCTTTGATTTCTTGAGTCTGTGGAGGGTGTAGAAATGACTTTGTTTTTCAATTTTGCTTCTCTTCCAATGCATGCTTTTATCAGCTTTACCTTTGTGTTGCCCAACAACCCTCAAATTTTACATAAAATTCAAGTCAAACTTCAGTATTTCCTTGGTTTGGGGATTCCTCATGGAAGAATTATCATGGCTATCTTTTAGTCTCAAAGAGGATAGAAAAGTGAAGGGGGCATGATGATAATGACCAAAATGAGGCAAGATGTCTCAACCAGCCAACATGTCGCAGAAACACTGCAGACTTACATGATTCACACTAAAGTCTCCAAAGAACCATTTATTACATGATTTTACTAACACTAATTTTTTCCCCACTGGAATATACTTTCATGTGATTCTAGAATAAACAGAATTTAATATTTCTCTAGAGACCGGATTCTGGTTTCTGGCAAGATTTTGTAATCAAGTCCTTGAAACAACTTTTGTCTGACAAACAGTGGTGTTCTGAAGACCTAACTTGCTATATTTATGAAGTTCAAAATGACCCTTTAATCACCAAAATGCAGAAGTTCATAGCCAATAAGCCCTTGACCCTAACCATCTGATCTTTGATGTCAGTTTTAATACTTTTGGGTCCTATTCATCATTTGAGTGACTCTCTATGGTGTGTCGACTTACCCAGCAAGGAAAATACTTGGAGTCTGAAAAACTTGAACTAATGGTTATCTTGGCCTTAGGGGTATAATATCATGATTTGAGTAACCTCACCCTTTAGATACCTATTGTTCTCTTCCTGAATTAAGAAGTTACTGAGTCATCATTTCTGAGAAATCAGGACCATAATGTATTGATTCCACTGAGTTTTATGGAAATTCTTTTAATATTTTTAATTAAATATACTTGACACATCACATGTAAATTTAAGGTATACAACATGTTAATATGATACAATGTATATATATATTGATATAATTGCCATTGTAGTGATAAGAAGCACCTCTATCATGTTACATAACATGATATCTTTCTTTTTTAATGCTTGGAAATGGGGAGGTCTCTTAGTGTGTTGGATAATTATAATTATTGTTCCCTATACCCACTACACAGTGCATTAGATCTCTAGGGCTTATGTGCTACACATTCCAAGTTTGTACCCTTAAACACCATCTTTGCTATCTCCTACAACCCCATCTCCAGGCCTTATGTTTAAGTCTTTAATCCATTTTGTCTTATTTTTGTGAGTGGTATGAGATAGAGATCCATTTGTATTGTTCTTCCTGTTTTGTTCTCCAGTCTTTTCCAGCATCATTTGTTAACTATCTTTTTTCCATTGGGTATTCCTGGCTCTCTTGCCAGATATTAGTTGATCATATATCCTGGGATTTAATTCTGGGCTTTCTGTACTGTTCCACTGGTCTATGTGTCTATTTTTATGCCAATACCATGCTGTTTTTTAAAAATTTCTACAGCTTTGTAGCATAGCTTGAAATCAGGAATTATGACACTTCCACCTTTGTTTTTTATCCTCAGGATTGCTTTGGCTATTTGAGTGGGGTTTCTTTGTTGTTATTTGTTTTGTTTTGTGGTTCTGTCTAAATTTTAGGATTTTTTTTTTTCTATTTCTGTGAAGAATGCCATTAGTACTTTAGTGGGATTGCATTGAATCTATAGATGGCTTTGGATTGTTTGGACATTTTAATGATATTAATTCTGATTCATGAATATGAGATATCTTTCTATTTGCTTGTACCATTGATTTCTTTCAGCAAAGTCTTATAGTTTTTATTATACAGATTTTTCACTTCAATAAATTATTCCTGGGTATTTTATTGTTTTTGATGCTATTGTAAATGAGTTAGTTTTCTTTATTTCTTTTTCAGAAGTTTCATTGTTAGTGTATAGATATGCAGCTGATTTCTATATGTAGATTTTGTGTCCTGCAACTTTTCTGAAGTTGTTGATAAGCTCCAGCAGTTTTTGGTTGAGTCTTTGGAATTTACTATATACAAAACCATATAATCTGCAAATGGTGACAGCTTTTTTCTGATTTGAATGTCTTTTATTTCTGTCTTGACAAAAATTCTTATTTATTGTCAAATATCTGAGACAGACTAGTGAAATAATGCTGAAAACTTCTTCTTTTGCTAGGTGAGAAAATGAATCATAGGATATTTGTGTAATGGTAGCAATAATGCTTTTTCAAAAAAATCTAATTTTAGATATATATTTTTAGGACTTTGAGATTACCAGGGAAAAGTTTGAGTTCACAAAGGGTTAAGGAGTGTTTGAAGAAAAAATTGCTATTGAGGAAATAAAGAAACATAAAGATATTAATAAATTCAGTGGATGGGTGATGGGCATTAAGGGAGGCACTTGTTGAAATGAGTACTGGGTATTATATGTAAGTGATGACTCTGAATTCTACTCCTGAAACCATTATTGCAGGATATATTAACTAACTTGGATTTAAATTAAATCAATCAATCCAGTGAAAGAACAATAGAAGGGATACAGGAGGAAGAGGACAGGGCTATATAAAGCTGAAAGCAGTGAAGAGGAAAGTGGTAGACATTTGGATCTAGACTCTAGAGTACTGATAGTTCTTGGCACAGGAATACATAAAATTAACTATCTGAAACTTTTCCCAGTGATTGGTATGTTCTAGGTGTTCAGTATATATTTGCTCTATTCCTCTTGTTTTACCACCACCACATGCCATCAAACACACTTCTTGCTTCTTACACATGCTCAGTAATGCTCAAGCTAAGGGGAGAGGAGTGGGTAGAATGAACGGACAGATTAGATAAAGAAGATATTGAAAATGGTATGAGCATAGAATTTGGCAATACACAGGATATGTGTGGGTAAGAGTAAATATACCAGTGGGTTAGGGAAAGGGGGAAATACAGCTGGAGAAAATATACACAATCTTAAAAAAAGTCAAAGCTACTTTTTAGTTTCAGAAGCTCAGAAGCCTTGAGACCTTGAGAGTTCTGGGGTACTCTAGTTCTGTGTTAACTACATATTTCATGGATGTGGTTCAACTGACCATTGTAAAGATGTAAAACTCTACAAGAAATGGGTTTAGTAACTTTTGTCCCTCTAATTTTCATACAAGATCTAGTGTTTTTTTAAATGCTAGAATATCTGGGCTTTTCCTTCTTTTAATGCGATGAAAAGAAAGTATACTCCCAAGTGTCATCTTGCATGCTGGTGCTCTGAAGACTGAAATAGAAAGTGAATATTTGAGTCATTGCCATAGTCGATTGTTATTTTCCAGTTTTCTTTCTAACATGTGGTCATTAATGTGCTATGATAAAACACATGGCTCTATAGTTTAACATGGTTGCTTGTTATTAAAGAAGTCAGGGTGTTTGAACATAACTCAAACTCCAGTGTCCATTATGGGCCCATCCCACATTCCTGCCTTGTCTCCTACTACACACATACACTGTGTTTTAGAAATTATATTAAACTTTCCCCCTTTTCTCCAAATAGTCCTCACTGCCTTTGTACCTGCAATTTTCTCTTCCTAAAAATGCCCTTCCCCTCTACTATGAATGGGAATCTACATATTATCCTTCAAAATTTATTTAAAATTTGGCATATTGTGTAAAACCTTTCTTGACTCTTCTGGGCTGAATTAATGAATCACTACTTTGGGATTGCCAACTCTGTGTCCTCACTGTATTTCCTTAGCTTTTCCAGCTCAGTAATGTGCCACTAAAACACTAGAATCTCAGCTAATTGTCATATTTTTTCATTTCTATAAATGTTTATTTAATGCCGTCTTTCTAGGGAAAACACTATAGTTAATGTACATACAATTTTTAAACCAAGAGTATTTTAATGGTAAAAGCAAATCTGCATATCACTTTTCCTTAACATCCCAAAGTTTAGTTGCATTTTGCACATTCCTAGTCTAAAGATTCTTGTGGATTATCTTTGGAGGTAGTGTTTAAAGTCCTGACAACATTGTTTTTCATAATCCATGCTGATAATTTAAGCAAATATACCTTTAGAATCGATAGAATGATTTTGAAATGTGAAGGATACCAGCATTGTATCATAATTTCCTGTTTGATTAAACTCAAATTTTTGTTTTTTTCTTAATTGAATTACATGTCACTGAAAATTAAATAGCCTCCTAAAAGCTTTAAGTGGCCAATTGTTCAGAATTTGCCTGATAATGTGTTGGGATCTATGTATTTCCTTAAACTTTTAACTTTGAGGCTTTTATGATATTTTCTGAAATTTGACAATTTCTTCTGCCTTAATTCTGCATGACCTGTCCTGTGACTTCAGTTGACTGCATCTAGAACTTTTAAGGCTGCATTATAATTTATTCTTTTTGAAAACCATAAAAGCAACAGCAATCCAAAATTATGGTAATGTTCAACAGTTTCACCCTCATACTCTCTCCAACATTTTATTCTTTTAATTTCCTTCCTGGGAGGAGATTTAAAGAACCTCTAATGCTTCACAAGGATCAAGGGGAGAATACAGGGATTACAGATAGAGGCCAGTGTAAAAGTCCTAAAATATTAGGGAATCAGTTCCCAAGATTTCTTACCCTTAACCTTAAAACTTAACTCCTAAAAAAAGAAACAGAGAGAGAGAAAGAGGGCATTTCATTTTTTTCTTTACCCTTAAAAATAACAGTGAGAGCTGAGCAAAGCAGAATTGTTGAAATTTTAGGAGTGGGATAGACACCCTTGTTTTAATAATGAGGGAACTAAGAGCTTAACAGAGTTATGTTAAGGCCTTGTCCGAGGTCATCCAGCCAAACCATCTCAAAAACCTCAAAGTTTTTAGAGGCAAGTGTGTTGGCCTGGCCCAAAGAGAGGGAATCAAGTTTTATTTAGTTTTGGGAGCATAAAAGCATTGGTATGTGTAATTGCCTTGGGTATAAAGATGTACATGTTGTTTACATCTGCATGTCCTTCAAAACACTCTCATACATATGGGTATGAATCACAAGTAACATCGATTGTGAGATATATATGAAATGAGTTCCATGTTCCAGTGACTTAATTTTAAATCCCATGTCCCACTTAGCTTCTACTTTTAGCTGTATTGCCCCTGGCCCAACATATGCTAACTGAATCCATTCAGATACCAGACATGTAAAGACAAAAGTTAAGCAGTTTTATCAGCATTCCCTCACCCTTATAATATATTGTTCGTAAAAACAAAAACCTGGAAACAGCCTATTTATTCATGACATGGAAACTTTGAAAAATGAATTCTGACAAGCTTTCCAATGTATTTGTTAAGTGAAAAAGAAACCAGAGGAAAAATAATATGTAAACTGTGCTCGAGGACATTTAAAAATATTCATGTATGTGTATGGAAATTTTCCATAAGCATGCACACGGTAACAAACAGTGGACGCCTCTGTGGAGAGATACTACAGGTATGGGGTGGCAGAGAAACTCATTTCTTATTAGTTTTCATTTTTATATAATGTGCCTTTTCCATATTTAAAAATAACTAAACACATGCTTTGCCTAAAACCTATTTCCTATCGAGGGCCTTTACATGATGTATGGGAAATAGAGATAATTTTCACTTTCTCTCCTAATTTTCTTTCCGTTTCGGTTGCTGTGCTTATTTTTTGTCTATTGCCTTCAGCTCCATTTCTCTCCCTTATAATGAATTTGCATTTATGGGATAGGACACCATGTAAATTACATTCCCATGATTCCTTGACAGTTGGCTTCCATTTAAGATGGGCAAGTGGAAGGCATAGGAAAATAGTAGAAAGAAAAAGCAGGGGAAAAGCTCGAGTAGCTCTTCCCACCTATCTGCTCCTGATGGTTTCTCTGGTTGAGTTTCCCCTGTGACTCTAGCTCCTTCCAGATTCCCAGCTTCCAATAGGCAGTTCTGTCGGAGTTCCACTTTCTTTGGGGGTGCAGGTCCTGGGCTCCAGGAATGCCATCCCCTCCCCTTGTCATTCCAGCCTAGGGACATTAGCAGCTTTGTGCTATGTTTTGGCAACCCTTCCCCTGTTGAACTTTCAGCTATTCTAATACTTTCACAGCTAGTTCTTCTATTCTCTGTATTTAATTATGTCAGAGTATTATTTTGCTAGTTAGGCCCTGACAAAGTTGCTTTTGAAAATAAAATTTTCCTGTACCTTCAAGTTTATTATTATTATTATTGGACAGCAATTAATATTATATATGAGCATTATTATTTCTATCCTTATTTGTTTCCTTATTTTCTTTTTGAAACTATTTCTAAAGGCTTTTACCTAGTAACCTTTCCAGAAACCAAGGATCCTCAAGGTCTCAGTCTCCTCATCTGGTCTTTTTTGTTTGGATTTCCTGTTTGACAGAAGACTCGTTGGAGAATGTATCATTTATGGATGTGTTAGCTTAGTTTTATTATTTTATTGAAATATAGTTTACATACATATAATATAAGGTGTATAGGTATACAATATATTGATTAATTTTTATTATGTTTTTAATGTTATAACATTGTGGTGAGAAAATATTGCCTATGCTATTTCATTTTGGAGAACTTGAGATTTTATTTAGGGACTATTAAACTGCAACTTTAATATATTTTCCTTGTAACCTTAGGTATTGCTTTAAAAAATGTTTATTTATGTGTGTATATATTATCACATTAACATTATGAATTATGGTTTTTAGTTATTTTTGTATGGATACTTATTTTTAATTTATACCATCTGTCAAGGATTGTGTATATGTTTTCTCTCTATTCATTTATGTATATTTTTTGCATTTTTAAGTTTTTGCTTTAGGTATTTTTTGCATTTTATTTATTTTTTATTTTTTTCTTAAATAGTTTATTGTGAAGTTGGTTTCCATATAGCAACCAGTGCTCATCCCAACAAGTGCCCTCCTCTATGCCCATCACCCCCTTCTCCTCTCCCCTACTCCCTTCAACCCTCAGTTGGTTCTCAGCATTCAAGACTCTCTCATGGTTTGCCTCCCTCCCTCTCCCCAACTATTTTTCCCCTTCTCCCCCATTAAGTTCCTCCTAATCCACATATACGTGCAAACGTATGGTATCTGTCCTTCTCTGCCTGACTTATTTTGCTCAGCAGAACACCCTCAAGTTCCATCCATGTTCCTACAAATAGCCAGATTTCATTCTTTCACATTGTCTTGTAGTATTCCTTTGTATAGATGAACCACATCTTCTTGATCCATTTGTTAGTTGATGGACATTTAGGCTCTTTCCATGTTTTGGCTATTGTTGAGAGTGCTGCTGTGAACATTGGGGTACATGTGCCCCTATGCATCATCACTCCTGTATTCCTTGGGTAAATTCCTAGCAGTGCTATTGCTGGGTCATAGGGAGTTCTATTGTTAATTTTTTGAGGAACTTCCACACTGTTTTCCAGAGGGGCTGCACCAGTTTACATTCCCACCAACAGTGTAGGAGGGTGCCCGTTTCTCCACATCCTTGCCAGCATCTAGAGTCTTCTGATTTGTTCATTTTAGCCACTCTGACTGACGTGAGGTGGTATCTCAGTGTGGTTTTGATTTGTACTTCCCTGATGAGGAGGGACGCTGAGCATCCTTTCATGTGTCTGTTGGCCATCTGGATGTCCTCTTTGGAGAAGTGTCTGTTCATGTCTTCTGCCCATTTCTTCACTGGATTATTAGTTTTTCGGGTGTGGAGTTTGATGAGTTCCTTATAGATTTTGGATACTAGCCCTTTATCTGATATGTCATTTGTAACTATCATTTCCCATTCCGTCAGTTGCCGATTAGTTTTATGGATTATTTCCTTTGCCATGCAGAAGCTTTTAATCTTGATGAGGTCCCACTAGTTCATTTTTGCTCTTGATTCCCTTGTCTTTGTGGATGTGTCAAGTAAGAAGTTGCTGTGGTTGGGGTCAATGAGGTTGTTTCCTGCTTTCCCCTCTAGGGTTTTGATGGTTTCCTATCTCACATTGAGGTCCTTTATCCATTTTGAGTTTATTTTTCTGTATGGTGTGAGAAAATGATCTATGTATTATTTTGATACATTATTTAGTGCTTAGAGACTCCGGATAATTAAATCTTCATTAAAGAGTGTATACTTCTTCATTATGTAATTCTTCTCCTAGACTGATTTCACACATTTTGCCTCAAATTCAGACTTTATCATTTATTAACATGACTTGGGAAGGTTTTCTTCTAATAGAACTTTAAATTTTGTTTGCAATTTGTTTCTTCATGGAGAATATCATTTATGTACATGTGAGAACTTTTTTGCCCTCCATATTCGTTTTAATGACTCTTTCATTATTTTCTCTACTGCTTTGTAATTCTTTATTCTTGTACTATGCATTTTATTTAATTTTCTGAAGTCTGACCAGTCTGTATATTTGGTGATATCTATTATAAAAATTTCCCTTCAAAAAATGGATTTTATGCCTGAAAGTCACATTTATTTCTTCTATCCTTGCAGAATTCTTCCAGCTCACTTTTAATATCTATTGGCTTATCTTTTCTTTTTGGAGCCATTCTTTCTTCTTCTAAATACATTTTTTCCAGAAAGACTCAGTTTTCTTTCATTTTTTAAAATATCACAGAAAAGTATTGTGGGGGAAATACTCTCTATTTCTATAATTGCTATATCTAATTTTTGTGTGCTTTTTAAATATTTTTAAAAAAATTTTCTTCCTGTATCTAGATTCATTGGTTTTATGCTGGTTTATTTAAATGGGGCCGTTGTTTTAGGGCTAGCTATTTGTTGAACAGCAGACTGACGAAAGGCTGGGAGAGTAATCTGGGGTAGAAGGTAACTTTATTATATTTATGCTGTCTCAATTCTCTAAAATTTCTGCTAGAGGACAGACTTATATGTACTTCTCTTAGGGATGTGCTCATTTAGTTTGTTTATCTTGCAATGAAAAAAGTGGGATTTTGTGTAAATTTTATTTGTTTTAATATGAATTCCTATAAAATTTATTAATTTTACTTTGCCAGTTTTGAATAGCAACTAAAATAGCAACTGATTGCCAACCCCTATCTCTTTGCTGTACTGCCGGCCTGCTAGGTGCAAAGATTGTGTGTCTATCTCATTCCTCATTTGGTCTCACATTGCCTGTCACTCTCCACAACTTGCTGTTTCAAATAAGAAATCACTGGTCAGGTGCCTTAGGGCTGTGTCTCCTTCCTTTGTAGAATTCCATGCCCTGCCTGAGGTCTGTTAAGGTATGCATCTATTATGCTTAATTGAATTCAAATCTTACTGTATTCCTCATAGTTTTTGGTTTGGTATTATGGTAGCTATTATCATTTAAGATGGAATTTCCTTCTTTTTGTTTCTTACCGTTCTTTTTAGCCAGTTTCAGAGAAGAGAATAGAGGTAGAAGCACCCTTACTTTGCAGTCTTAACTGTTTGTCTTTAAGCCACCGGTTGCCAAACTTCTGGTAACACAGGTTGTGGAGCCCAACCCCAGAACTTCTGCTGCAGTGGGTCCAGTGTGGGACCCTAGAGTATGCATTTCTAACCAGTTGCCAGTTATGCTGATGCTTCAAGACCATGGATCATACTTCTGGAACTCCAGGTCTAAGCTACTTATTTAATAGTAGAGTCCTCTGTGGGCTTACCTAATAGGAGACAGATTCGAGTCCCAAGTCATGAATGTCATGTCAGTTGGAATTTTGCTAAATTCTTTATGTAAGAATGGAAATAGGTATATGTCTTGTGATATTGCTGTGTAAAGACTTCTGAATATTCAGTGAAAATGTTTATAGCTAGTGGCTCAGTGGGGACAGTTTTGTTCATTTTTCCCTAAGATATCCGTTCAGTTTTACTCAAGATTAAGGTCGCTCATTTTACACTTGGCCTCAAGTTTTCTAAATGTAATTAAGTGCTCACATTATTCATAAACAGGTATTTCTTGGACCTGAATTTCTATCCATAGATTTTAGCCATGAAACAGTAGATATCTAACATATTGAACTGATCTTTACCATATAGCTAAAAATATTCCACCTGAATGCTTTTTATTCTGGCCGATATATTTTCAGTTCGACATTTTGATGGCTTTTTCATCTCTATTTCAATTCCCCTCCCTTCCCGGTATAGGATAGAGATTGGCTCGGGAAATGTCATGGTTCAGGTGGCAGAAAGCCCAAACACATTTGAAACTGTGACTCAGGGTCAGTCATCTGGAGGAAACTATAGGTTTGATAGAGATAATAAATTTTTTGATTATGTATTAATAATGAAACCTCTGCAGTTGTAATAAACCTCACAACCTTGGTGAATGACTCATTTAAAACTTGAAAATTCAGAAATTGCATCTGGGGAAATAATTTACTGTTTTGTTTGTGGTCTCTGGTCACTTCTGTCAGTGGTGTCATTTCTGCTGCCTACAAATTGTAAGCTGCTGTGCATACAATGTTCAATCTTGAACCTACACAGGGAGCTGAAGGGTAATTCTAGCATTTGTTAGTCTACACCAGAAATGTTGGTCTGTAATAATGGGAAGCTTTAATGCCTGGAAAGTAATATAATCCTCTTTCCAAAAAACTGTAATGCTGACAGTTCAAAAAGGGCAGAGTGGGTCCTTAATTTCAGCAGAGGTTCCAGAAGCTTTTATTGAGTTTAAACTGAGTTCAGAGCCATGTGCCTGGGAAAGCTATTTGAAGATATGATATGCACAGTTGTCAGAAGAGCCAAAGGAGCAAGGATCTCATAGAAATTTTGCACTTGTTTCCTTTACTTACAATCCTTGTCTGATAGACACAGCCCAGGACTATGCAAGTAACTGTAAGTTATTAACAGAAATACTTATTAAGATATAAGAAAAAGAATTAAAAGTAAGGTGGGAAGGTTGTTTTAAAAATCAGCACAAACAAATATAAACAGAATATTGGTTAACTAACAAGATGATAATTATCCTTCCAAGACGTTGCTCTTGTGGGACCTGACTTGTAGTCTGGAGTGTGAGAGCTGCTGTGTGTTTTCTGCCACGGACTTTCTCCAGCCTTGAAGACCCATCACACTCTCCATCACTAAAAAGAGGAAGACTCTTCTCTCTTCTTTAGTGAAAAGCTGCAGTTGCACTCAATCAAATTCAAGCCAGAGGTGTGTACTTGCATGATATTCCTCCCACCTTCAACTGCAGATCATTCTTAGTGTGTCATTTCAATAGTTCTTTGGATTTCCAGGGAAAGGTATAGACTTTCCAGAACATGGGCACAGAATTTCTGCTGGTACTTGGGCAAAGCCTGGGCTTTGAGATCTCTCTCCTCTATGTTCCCACCTGCATGTTTTGTTTTCTCACTTGTGCCATTACTTAATAGAAACCTATTTATTTTTCCCATCTAAAATGCAATACTGCTACTACTACTAATAGCAACTATTTTGCTTATTTTTTATCTTTAACTTACTTAAGGATTTTAATAGTACAGGTCTTAATATGAAAAATTCACTTACTCAGTGTTCCAGAAAAGACCCTAGTATGATTTTTCAAACACCGCAATCTAAGCTTATGTGATGGAGCTGGAGCCCACATAAACCCACCAGACAGAAAGCTGTCCACAGTTAAAGTGGCCAGTTTTGTACAAGTGAACTGACTTAGAGCTTAGGATAAGAACATCTGACTCCATAAAGGGGCTGACCGGTTGAAAAAGGCTACTGTCCTTACAAATCTCAGAGATTTGACCAAGGAAGTAGAAAGCGGATTTAGCTTGGCATGTGAAGCTGCCGATTGAAAACATTTCAAGTATGCAACCTAGACTTGTTTTTCCCCCCCAAAAAGGACTAATATGGAAATCTAGGCTCATAGAGACCCCTCCGGAAGTTCCTCACATTACTATGAGTATCATTCTTTTTCATAAGCTAAATGTTCATGCAGCTAAGGAATAAAGCATTCTAGCTATGTGTTTGTTAAAGATTATGCCTTCATTGGAATTTTACAGCATCAGTGGGAACAATAATAACAAAAAAGAATTCATTGGATCAGGGCAGGTAGTAGTTTGTGGGGGCTAAATCTCCTAATTAACTTACTTGTCAAAAACTAGGACCAACTTGATATACAAGGCCTGGATGTCCATGCGATTATATTTAGTTAATAGCCAGGAGTTAGTTATAAATATTGATGACTTTATTAAACAAAATAGTGGAAACCCCACCAGAAGAGAGGAATTCAGAACATTTCATCAAAATCTTTCAAAATATAAATATATAATTAGCCCTATGAATTGAGAATTAGTTTCTTTTTAGCCAGATCCTTCTACTTTGTAGTACTTCTCACAGCAAGAAATTTTGACAGTAAGAGCATTTGTGCACAATAAATGTACTTAGAGTCTTTACATAGAGTTCAGATCTTATGAAAAATAATGACAAGAAAAACCCAGAAAAACTGAGAAACATAAAAAAAGTAATTGAATTCTTTTAATCCCTATGGCTAAAGTAATCCCTATGGCTAAAGTAAATGAGATTTTTAAAGTGATTATCAGACATGCTCCTTTTTATAGCAAAAACAATTTTTTATTGAACTATAATTGTCATATAATATTATATTAGTTTCAGTTAGTTTCATAACGTTATACATTATGAAGTGGTTACTTAAAAAAGTCTAGTTACTGGGGCACCTGGGTGACTTAGGTGGTTAAGTGTCCTACTCTTGATTTTGGCTCAGGTCATGGTCTCATGGCTTGTGAGTTTGAGGTCTGCATCAGTTTTAGTGCTGACAGTTCAGAGACTGCTTGGGATTTTCTCTCTCCCTCTCTCTCTGTCTCTCTAAATAAATAAATAAACTTAAAAAACTTTCTTAGAAAAGGTCTAGTTACCATTTATCATCATACAAATCATTAAATATTACTAAGTATATTCCCTATGCTGTACAGTACAGTCCCATGACTTATTTATTCTAACTGGAAATTTGTACCTCTTAATCTCCTTTACTTATTTTACCCATCATTCTCCCCACCACCCCTCTGTATCTGACTCTATTTTTGGCTTTTAGATTCCCGATATAAGTAAAATCATTAGGTATTTGTATTCTTTATTTCATTTAGCATAATGCTTGGTGTATTTGTCCATGTTGTCACAAGAGGCAAGATTTTATTCTTTTTTATGACTGAGTAATATTCCAGTCTGTGTGTGTGTGTGTGTGTGTGTGTGTGTGTGTGTGCGCACGCGCGTGTGCGTGTGTTACATCTTCTTCATCCATTCATCTTCCAGTACACTGAAATTGCTTCCATGACTTGGCTACTGTAAATTCTTATGCAGTCAACACAGGAGTACATATATCTTTTAGAATTGGTGTTTTTATTTTCTTCAGATAAGTACTCAGAAGTAAAGTTTCTGGCTTGTATGGTAGCTTTCTTTTCAATTTTTTTGAGGAGTCTTCATATTGTTTTCCATGGTGGCTGTACCAATACATTCTCACTGCCAGTGTATGAGGGTTCCCTTTCCTCCACAGCCTTGCTGAATGGGTTATTTCTGTATTTTTCAAATCACCCTTCTGATAAGTATGAAGTGATATCTCATTGTGGTTTAGATTTGCATTTATCTGATGACGTTGAATACCTTTTCATGTGCTTGTTGGCTGTTTGTATGTCAATCTTTAGAAGAACTATTCAGGTCCTCCACATATTTTTTTATTGAGTTGCTTTTTTTTTTCTATTGTTATTAAGTTGTATGAGTTCTTTATATTTTTTGAATGTTAACCCCTTATCAAATATATCATTGGCACATATCTTTTATTCATTAGCTTGACTTTCATTTAGTTGTTGTACAGAAGCTTTTTAGTTTGATGTAGTCTCATTTGTTTAGTTTTGTTTTTGTTGCCCTTCCCTGGGAGACAGACCCAAAAATATATTCATAAGACTAATGTCAAAGAGCATGCATACTATGTTTTATTCCAAAAATTTAATGGCAGGTCTTACATTTAAGTCTTTAATCTATTCAGACTTAAAAATTTTTGTGTATAGAGTAAGAAAGTGGTCTAGTTTCATTCTTTTGCACATACCCAGTTTTCCAAGCACCATTTATTGAAGAGACTATCTTTCCCTTATTGAATATTCTTGGCTTCTTTGTCATAGATTAATTGACCTTATAAGTAAGCATATATTTCTGGGCACTCTATTTTTTTCCCCGTTGGTCTACATGTCTCTTTTTGTGCTCATGCCATACTGTTTGACTATTATATCTTTGTAGTATTTCTTTGAATCTGGGATTGTGATACCTCCAACTTTGTTCTTTTTCAAGGTTGCTTTAGCTGTTCAGGGTCTTGTGTGATTCCCATACAAATCTGAGGATATTTTGTTCTAGTTTTGTGAAAAATGCCATTACTATTTGGATAGGGATTGCATTGACTCTACAGGTTGCTTTGGGCAGTATGGACATTTTAATAATAATAATTCTTCCAATCCATGAGTATGGTATATCTTTCATTTATTTGTGTAATCTTCAATTTTTTTTCACCAGTGTAGTAAGAGTTTTCCATGTACAGGTCTTTCATCTTTTCAGTTAAATTTATTCCTAGACATTTTATTCTTTTTTGATGCAATTTAAATGGCATTGTTTTCTTAATTTCTCTTTCTGGTAGATTATCATTAGTGTATGGAAACGCAACAAATGTATATATTTAATTTGTATCCTCCGACTTTACTGAATTCATATATTGGTTCTAACAGTGTTTGGGTAGAATCTTTAGGATTTTTTTCTATATACCATCATGTCATCTGCAAATAGTGACAGTTTTACTTCTTCCTTTCCAATTTGGATGGCTTTTATTTCTTGTCTAATTGCTCTGCCTAGGATTTTCAATACCATGTTGAAAAACAAAAAACATTGTTCCTGATCTTAGAAGAAAAGCTTTTAGTTTTTCACCAATGAATATAATGTTAGTTGTTAATTTTTCACATATGGTCTCTATTATATTTAGGTGCATTTCCTCTGTATCCACTTTGTTGAGGTTTTTTTAATAATAAATGAATGTTGAATTTTGTCAAATGCTTATTCATCATCTATTGAGATAATTATATGATTTTTATGCTTTGTTTTATTTAATGTGATCTATCATGTTGAGTGGTTTGCAAATGGTCAACTGTCCTTGCATTCCTGAAATGAATCTCACCTTGGTCGAGTTGTATAATTCTTTTAATGTAATGTTGAATTTGGTTGGTTAATCTTTTGTTGAGGATTTTTACGTTATGCTCATTAAAGATATTAGTCTTTCTTTTTCCTTTTTTGTTAATGTTTTTGTCTGGTTTTGGAATCAGCATAATGCTGGCCTCAGGAAATGAGTTGGAAGTGTTCCTTACTCTTCAAGTTTTTGGAATAATTTTAGAAGAATAATTACTAACTCTTCTTTAAATGTTTATTGAATTCACCTGTGAAGGGACTTGGATTTTTGTTTTGTTTTTAATGTTTATTTATTTTATTTTTGAGAGACACAGAGTGCAAAAGGGGGAGGGACAGAGAGAGGGAGGGAGACAGAATGCAAAGCAGGCTCCAGTCTCCAAGCTGTCAGCATAGATCCCGACACAGGGTTTGAACTCACCAACCATGAGATCATGACCTGAGCTAAAGTCGGATGCTTCACTGACTGAGCCACCTAGGTGCCACAGGGACTTGGACTTTTGCTTGTTGGCAGTTTTTAGATTACTGATTCTTTGATGAATAGTAATTGGCCTATTCAGATTTTCTGTTTCTTCATTATTGAGTCTTGGAGGATTATATGTTTTTTGGAATTTATTCATTTTAGTCTATAGTCTAATTGTTTTTCTGAAGGATTGGTTGTTATAAGTCCATTTTCATTCATGATTTTGTCTGTTTGAGTGCTCTCTCTTTTCTTTTTGAGAAGCTTGGCTAGAGGTTTGTCAATTTTGTTTATTTTTTCAAAAAACCAACTCTTGGTTTCATTGATCTGTTCAGCTGTTTCTTTGGATTCTATATTGTTTATTTCTGCCCTGATATTTATTATTTCTCTTCTCCTACTGGGTTTGGGGTGTTCTTGTTACTCTCCTTCTAGTTCCTTTAGGTGTGCTGTTAGAGTCTGTACTTGCGCTTTTTCTAATTTCTTGAAAAAGGCCTGGAGTGCAATGTACTTTCCTCTTAGGACTGCCTGTGCCACATCCCATAGAGTTTGAATTGTTGTATTTTCATTTTTATTTGTTTTCATATATTTTTAAATTTTTTCTCTAATTGCCTGATTGGCTCATTCTTTCTTTAGTAGGGTGTTCTTAACCTCCCTGGTNAATGCTTGACTGCATATTTTTTCTGGTCATCACATTGAATATTTCCTGTCATTCCTTTCTGGCCTGCCAAGTTTCAGTAGGTATGTCTGTAACCACTCTGATAGATTTCCCTTTGTATGTTAGGGCCCTTTTATCCCTAGCTGCTTTCAGAATTCTCTCTTTATCCTTACATTTTGCCAATTTCACTATGATATGTCGTGCAGAAGATCGATTCAAGTTACGTCTGAGGGGAGTTCTCTATGCCTCTTGGATTTCAATGTCTGTTTCCTTCCCNCTCCGTCAAGTTCCTCCTAATCCTCCTATACGTGCAAACATATGATATTTGTCCTTCTCGGCCTGACTTATTTCTAAGCTCCATAGTCTTGGTAGCAATAGTTTCTCTGATGTCTTCCATGCCTTTTTCAAGCCCAGCGATTAATTTTATGACTATTGTTCTAAATTCTTGTTCAGTTATGTTGCTTATATCTGTTTTGAGCAGTTCTTTAGCTGTCATTTCTCTCTGGAATTTCTTTAGAGGAAAGTTCTTCCATTTTGTCAGTTTGGCTAGCTTTTTGTCTCTTGCTAGCTTTAAAAGCTTGTTATGCACTATACACCTGTGAGTACTGCTGTATTAAAGAAGGCTCTTTGATTGTCCAGGGCCTGTCCATTCAGGAAGTGTTCTTTGAATGGTGTCTCTTGGTCTCTCTTGTTGAGACTTTGGTTATTTTATTTCCCTATTTGTAGTGGTATTTGGGACTCTCCACTATGTGTACTTTGGCTTGTTTCTTGAAGTAGCCCCTCAGGGATGAGAACCATGTCATTCCAGCAGGCAAGCAACTGAAGGTGAGGGAAGTCTAAGACTCCTCAAAGAGGAAATGAATCCATTTCAGTAATGATTTGAGGAAACCTAGGATTTCACAAAGTTGCTGATAAGGTCCCAGTTACCACTTCCAGTCTGTGACCCCGTGCTGGTTAGGAATTGCTAAGCCGCTTTGTCCTCTCACAGGCCTGTCACAATGCTCTGTAAATACGAAGAAGCCACAGCTTAATCTTGCCAGGGGCAAAGGCTTCACAGAGGTGCACCTGGAGCTGCAGTCATGAGGACCTTCCTTATGTTCTTAACAGCACCAGGCTGCTCAGGGCTGCATCTGTGCAAATGACTCGGGAACTTACATCCCCTAGATTGTCTAATTGTTGGCATATAATTGTTTACAGTATTCTCTTATGATTTTTTTTCTTATGATATCAATAGTAATTTCTCCTCTTTCTGATTTTATTTATTTTGGCTTTCTTTTTCTTGATGAGCCTTGGTAAGGTTTTGTCTATGTTATTTTTCAAAGAATCAGCTCTTAGTTTCAATGATCTTTTCCATTGTCTTTTTAGACTCTGTCTCATTTGTTTCTTCCTTGATCTTTATATTTTCTTCTTTTTACTAACTTTGGGCTCTGATTGTTTTTTTGTAAATCGTTTAAATGTAAAGTTAAATTGCTTATTTGAGATTTTTGTTTCTTGAAGTTGGCCTGTGTTGTTATGGATTTTACTCTTAGAACTGCTTTTGCTGCATCTAAAAGATTTTAGGAACTTTGTGTTTCCATTTTAATTTTTCTCAAGGTATTTTAAATTTAATTTATTTTTAAGTTTATTTATATATATGTTTATTTAATTTATATTTATATTTAATAAATAAATACATAAATTTTTATATATACATATATATAGAGAGAGAGAGAGAGCACGCACATGTAGGGAGGGGCAGAGAAAGAGGGAGAGAGGAAATCCATGCAGGATCCTCACTGTCAGTGTTGAGCCCAATGCAGGGCTTGAACTCACGAACCATGAGATCATGACCTGAGCTGAAATCAAGAGTTGGGTGCCGCTCCACCAATTGAACTATCCAGGTGTCCTTCAGGTACATTTTAATTTTCTCTGATTTCTTCATTGACTCATTGACTGTTTCATAGCATTTTACTTAGGTTCTTTATATTTGTCTTTTTTCCAGTTTTCTTCTATTATTTGATTTCTGTTTTACACTTTTGTGGTAAAAAATATACTTGATATGATTTCAGTCTTTTTGAACTTATTAAGACCTGTTTTATGGCATAATATTTGATCTGTGCTGGAGACTGTTTCATGTGCACAGGAAAAGAATGTGTATTCTGCTGTTTTTGGATGGAATGTTCTGTATGTATCTATTAAATCCATGTGGTTTAATGTGTCATTTGGGGCTGATGCTTCCTTATTGATTTTCTGTCTGAATGATCTATCCATTGATGTTAGTGTGGTATTAAAGTACCCTGCTACTATTGTATTATTTTTTATTTCTCCTTTTCTTTTATATCTGCTTTATGTATATGGGTGCCCCTCCCTATGTTGCATATATAAATATTTACAAATGTTATACCCTCTTCTTGGATTGACCACTTTATCATTATGTAAGGCCCTTCTCTGTCTTTTGTTACAGTCTGTGTTTTTAAAAATGTTTATTTATTTTTGAGAGAGAGAGAGAAAGTGTGAGAGTATGAGAGAGAGAGAGAGAGAGAGAGCAAGCACACAAGCGGGGGAGGGTCAGAGAGAGAGAGGGAGACACAGAATCCAAAGCAGGCTCTAGGCTCTGAGCTGTCAGCACAGAGCCCAACACGGAGCCTGAACCCACAAACTGTGAGATTTTAACCTGAGCCAAAGTCAGACGCTTAACCGACTAAGCTACCCAGGCACCCCTGTTGCAGTCTGTTGTAAAGTCTATTTTGTGTGAGATGAGCATTACTATCCTAGATTTCTTTTCTTTTCCATTTGCATGGCCTATCTTTTTTCATCATTTCAGTCTGTGAGTGTCCTAGGTTTGAAGTGAGAGTCTTGTAGGCAGCATGTAGGAGGATCTTGTTGTTAGGTTTTGTTTTTTGTTTTTTTTTTTATAAATAACTCCAGTCACCTATATACTTTGATTAGAGCATTTGGTAGTTCATTTAAAGTAATTATTGACAGGCAATTTTACTGATTGATTGCCATTTTATTCATTGTTTTATGGCTATTCTGTAGTTTCTCTCTCCCCCCCACTTCCCTTATGATTTAGTTGTTGTATTTAGTGTTATGTTTAGATTACTTTCTTTTTTTTTCCTGTTCATTTACTATGAGTTTTTAGGAAGTTGATTTTGAACACATTCTAAAGCTTTTATTTTTACTTCCCCCAACCATGTTTTATATTTTTGATGAAAAGTATTTCATCTTTTTATTTCAAGTATCCCTTAACTAGTTATATTTTAAATTAATTTTACTACTTTTGTCCTTTACCCTTCATGCTTGCTTTATAAATGACTGATCCACTACCTTTATTATTTATTTACTTTTCCTCAGATTTTTACTTTCATATGTTTTCTTATTAGTAGAACCTTCTTTTTTTTGGCTTAGAAAAGTCCTTTTAGTATTTCTTGTATGGTTGATTTAGTGATATTGAACTCCTTTATCTTTTTTTTTATCTGGAAAACTCTCAGTCTCTGTCAATTCTGAATAATAACCTTGCCGGGTAGAGAATTCTTATTTGGCGGTTCTTTCCTTTCAGTACTTTGAATAGGTCGTGCCACTCCCTTCTGTCCTGCAAAGTTCCTGGTGACAAATCTGGTAGCCTTATGGGATTTCTCTTATACAGAGTAAGTTGCTTTTCCCTTGCTACTTTTAACATTCTCTTTATCCTTGACTTTTACCATTTTAATTATATCTTACGTGTTTGTCTTTGGGTTCATCTTATTTGGAACTGTCTGTGTCTCCTGGTCCTGGATGTCTGTTTCTTTTGCAGATTAGGAAAGTTTTCAGCCATTATTTCTTTAAAAAATTTATTTTAATCTTTTCTCTTTCTGGGACCCCTATAATACAAATGCTCTTTTGCTTAATGTTGTCTCAGAGGTCCCTTAAGATATCTCACTTCTTTTAATTCTTTTTTTTTTTTTTTCATTTTACTGCTCTGTCTGGATGTTTTCCATTGCCTTGACTTTCAGCTTGCTGATTTGCTTCTATTTAATCCATTGTGCCATTGAACCACCTTTAGTTTATTTTTCAGTTTTGTTATAGCTTCTGTTTGGTACTTTATTATATTTTCTCTCTGTTGAAGTTCTAACTATATTCATCCATTCTTCTCCAAAGATTGGTGAACTTTTTATGACCATTAATTTGAAGTCTTTATCTGGTAGGTTGCTTTTCTCCATTTCATTAAGGTCCTTTCAGGGGATTTACCTTGCTCTTTGGTTTTTAACATATTCCTCTGTCTCCTCTTTCTGTGTTTGTATCTATTAGGTTAAATGGCCAGATCCTCTCTTGAAGGAGTGGTCTTGTATAAGAGTTGTAGCCTGTGGCTCAGAAGTACAGTTCCCTTGGTCACTACTCTATATGCACCCCTCATGTGGCTGCATGTGGCTGCCAGCTCTGATAGGGTCATGTCTACTGCATGGGAAAGTTTAGGCCTTGTTATGACTTGGCCACTGAGGGTAGAACAGGGTTCAAGCCATTTGCCCATCTTGGTTGCAGCTCAGTTTCTGTGCAGGTTGAGTGGGACTCATTTTCTGTATGTGTTAGGTGGGGGCTCAGGATGTGTACCCAGTCTAGTTATGAGTTGACTGCTGTGTGGAAAGGGCAGGACTTGTGGTGCTTACCTGTCCTGGTTGTGGTGCACGCACATAGTTTGGGCTTTGCTGCTGCCTAGGGTGATTGGGGCTCAGGGTGCTTGCCTGTCCCCATTGCAGTTCAGTCTCTGTGTTGGTTGGGTGGGGCTCTGATCTTACAAGGCCGTATTGTAGTGTGGGTGGAGTGCATAAACCTTGGGCACTTGTCCATCCGGCTTATAGTGTAGGGTGGGGAGAGCATGCCCTCTGGTGCTAGCAGGCCAGAGGGAGGACACCAAACATGGTACCTTTGGGCTTGGTCACCAGCCAGTTAGGATGAGATTATAAAAATGGCCCCTGATAGTGCTTTCTCACTGGATAAAATCCCTCTTTAGCAGTTGACTTAAAAACAGTAAGTGGGTCTTCCTTGCTTACGATCTAGATGCTTTTAAATCTGTAACTTTTTCCCTTGATCTCAAGGTAAGTGGAATTTCTCTTAAGCCTTTAAGAGGGCATGGGGAAGGGCACTTGTTGGGATGAGCACTGGGTGTTATATGTAAACCAACATGATGATAAAGTATATAAGAAAAAAAAGAGAGTGAGATTTCTGTTCCCTATACTTCTATGATTCTTCTGTTTTAATCTCTATTGATTTGCAAAAATAGACATTTCAAAGGGATTACCTTTCCAGTGCTGGGTCCCAGGGTGAGAGTACCTGATATGGGGCACAAGCCCTTCAGTCCTCAGGGTAAGTTCCATAGTTTTGGAATCATTTCTGATTGTGGGATTACCACATCTGCGGTAGGGTCATGGGGAGGCTGTGTCTTTGTGTTTCTTTTGCTGTTGAGATACTGTTTATCTAGTTGTCATGTCCTTTTCAGAGAAAAATTATTCTCTATGTAGCTATAAGTTTATTTTGTCTTTCTATACGTCCATCTTGAATCCCTTCTTTCCGGACATTCTGGTATTCTCTGAATTCTTGTTTACTACAAGTATGCTGGGGTAAGGGCCAGAACAGAGACCCAACCCCCCTGGCTTCTCTTTTTCCATGTTGGTCCAAGGCATTCTGGGCACAGAACAGTACTGGCATTTATCACTCATATTTATATTTTCATCTTTCTTGGTAGGCAGCATACATGAAGATCAGAGACTGGGTCTTAAATAACCTCATAATGTTCCCCTTCTCCTCAATTACTTATCACTACTAAGGAACTTTTACATCTCTCTATATCTCCTGTCATTTTCACTCTGGTGTGGGGCGGCATGGTGGGGAGCAAGCGTTGGTCGGACTAAGCCAGGAAGTGGAGGAGCATAGATGAGGTTCATCTACTTCCATTTGGTTCAGAGGACTGTTTGCAATTCCTATTAATAATAGAGTACCAAAGAACTGGCTATTCAAGGGAGTTTTGGAGATTCTGGCTGGCAGAAATTCCTCGGAGCCCAGACAGAAAGTGAGATCCAGAGTTAGGGAAGACTGGTCGTGTACCCTGCAGACAGAAAGGAGGCAGCTCTCTTGGCAGGCATGTTGGAGTTCTTAAGAGTTCGCATTGCTGGTAGTACTTCCCAGAATATCATGCTGCAGCTTTATGCAGTTGAACCTTCCTTGAAGTCCCTGGAAAATTCTTGACCACTTCTAGTTCTTCCTCATGAGAAGAGACAAAGGAAGGATGGCTTCCAACACAGAGCCTCGGATGGATCAGCCAGCCATGTTCTTGTTTTTGCTATGAGAAGTGACACTTTGTGGGGACAGTTTGGGGGCTGGATTGCTCTGATTGTAGGAGGAACACAGAAAATCTGTGGTGGAGGTAGGGAATATTATGGCTAGTATCAGCCAGACTTGTTTCCATTTTGGAGGAAATGATGAAGAAAAAAAAAGTAGTCATCTTTTTGGTCATCAGATAGTCATCTCTCCAGAGAACAACACTGAACTCTATGGAGGCACATGGGAAGAAAAATCTCTCTTTTCTCCTCTTCAGTTTTCCCTTCCTCTCTCCTTCCTTCCTTCCTTCCCTTTTTTCTTTCCTCTCCTTTTCATTACTGTCCGGTTCTCTTTTCTCTTCTTACCCCCAGGGTTTTAATTTCTATGACACCTTTGTGAAGGATAATAGAAAACAGTGGGTTATAATCCCTGTCAGCTTAATTTAAACTGTTACCGTTAGTTAATATTCAACCAGGAAAATACAAACCACTAAAGCTACTTAAAATAGTAAGGATGTGGGGAGCCTAGGTTGTTCACAGTCAGTTGAGCATCGGACTCTTGATTTTGGTTCAGGTCATGATCTCATCATGGTCCATGAGACTGAGCCCCACGTCAGGCTCTGCACTGAGCCTGCTTGGGATTTTCTGTCTCCCTCTCTCTGTGCCCCTTTCCTGCTCTCTCTCTTTCTCGCTCTTTCATAAATAAATAAACATTTAAAATAGTAGGAATTTAATAGGGTGAATTATAGATAAGAAGGAAGATTTGAGAAACCAAATAAGAGACAGAGTGGCAAGCCAGAGATTAGCAACAAAAGAAGCTATAACAAGAGAGATGAAGGGAGAGTTTTACATTAATTGAGGTGTAATTGACATATAACATTGTGTAAGTATGAAGTATAGAAGTGTTGATACATTTATGAATTGCAATATGATTTTTATTGGATCCTGATCATTGGAGTCACGTAGTGGAATTTAAAACTGCAACTGACCTTTCTTGCCATGAAGCCACGTGAGAGATGCAGCCTGAGGCAGAAAAAGAGGTAGAAATACCCAGGCTTTTCCTTTTCTCTTGCTCTCCAATCTTCCCACAAATTGCTGGTCCTTGGCTGAAGTCAGAGCCAGCTGAGAGCTCAGGGAATGTAGCCTGCAGGGGGCAGCACCACCTTGTTACAGAGCTGCATGGGGAAAGGAGAAAAGATTTGAAACAGACCAAGGCTTAGCATATTCTTCTTATAGTAGCCTTCTGGGTAATATGATAGAGGAAAGGGGTGTGTGTGTGTGTGTGTGTTTGTGTGTGTGTGTGTGTGTGTGTTGTAGGGTAGGGAATGGGGGTGGTGGATACTCTGAAATTGAGAAATTCTTAACTTTCCTGCCAGAAGAGTTGAAGTTTATGCTGGCTTGATACTAAATTTTCAGACCAAAGGATCATATTCAACATGAATTCATTTCACAGACTTTAATACAACATTAGATTTTGCCACTAGTTCAAATGAGCTAATCTAAGACTGTGTTCCAAATGAGTAGTAATAGTGTACAAATAGCCAAACAATTCAACCAAGTGGTGTTTAGTCTTTATAGTAAATTGGTAATACTCATTTCTTACTATAGTTATCATGAAAGAATTAGACTTAGAGGAGGCATATGTGTTTATTTTCATTTATTCATGATGTTATCACCACAAGTGGTCAAGCTTGTTTGGATAAAATATGAATTGGCTTAAAGGTTTAACATAAAAATTAGCTAAATGACCCTTAAATAGGGCTGAAAATTTTTAATTAACCTTTTTTTCCCTTTTTCACTTTTATATGTCTCTTGCTTTTTCTGTTTTCAGCCAAGAGAGACAGTACTGAAATGTCATTAAAAAATGTCGATTTTGCAATATTTCTCTGCCCTTGGGAACAGGAAATACCTAGAATTCTGCTAGTAAGATGGTTCTTAAGAAGTTTCTCTTGTAATTTTTATAATGAAGGGAATTAAATATGTTTGGATGAGTATCCAACATTGGGAACGTTGTCACTCTGGTGCTCCAGAGCCATTGACGTTTCCCCAAAATGTTCCTTCTTCCAAATGTTAGGGAATTACTTTTAAGATCAAGTAATGAGTATAATTGAGTCTGTGCTGGTTTTGGATTACATACTCCTTATGAATGTGAAATAGATTAAATAGGGGACACTTGAGAAGTAATGAATTCCAACAATAATATCAACTGGTATAACTAAGAAGCTGAGCAAGTGACTTTTGACAGCATTAAAGTGGTATATTGGTATTTTCTTCTCTTCAGAGAAGTTGGGGCTAGTAGTAAATGACAGTCAGCTTTCTGAAGGCCTCCCAGGCTACCTCAACAGCTTTTTCGGATGCACAGTGTAAACCTCTAGTCACCTGAGCCATGGAACTGATTAAGCAACAAAGTGAAAATAATGTCACTAAAGGCCAACGTTGAAAAATTATACTATTCTCATATCTTCCTTTTATCATGAGAATTACTTCTCTTTTTAGTTATTTGATATCCATGTCTTATGTTTACAGTACCATTGTTATAGATAATTTGATTGGCTTAGTCAACATTTGAGAAAGAGAAAAAAGCAGACAATTAGTCACTGAGTATCTTTGTTCTAGTGGCTGTGTGAGTTGCTTGGCAGTGCTTAGGAGGAGAAACAGGCACTAATCACTGGACAGATGGGTGATTTGTCTGTCACAGCCACAGGCTGCACTCTGTTATCAGTATTGGATGCAAATGACAGAGGGTAGCAGTTGTGTCTTAGTGAAGTTAGTATGGACTTTGGAATCAGTTGCCTGCTTATTTTCAAATTCATTTCCTGTCCTTCCCCTGCTCCCTTCTCTGTGTTGGAAAGAAGCTCTTCTTGTTATTCTCAAAACTTTACCATTCAGCTTTCCCCTAGGAATGGAACTGGGAGGCAAGAAATAGGAGGAATAGAGCAAGGAATAATCCAGGGTATTTATCTCTACCTGTCTCTGCTTCAGAGATATCTTTAATAGTGACTGTTTCTTCTGAAGCTCCAGCTCCTGCCAGACAGCTTGTTCTTCGGCCCCAACTCCTGCTGTCTGAGCCTGCTGGGTTAGTTTCTACATGTCTTCTCCTGAGTTTTGGCGACATCACTTCCTCCCTTTGCCCATCCAACTCTGGGGATAATTGCAGCCTCTTGTAGTTAGAAATTCCTGATTTCCTCCCCTCCCATGTTTCCTGTTTGGGCTCTTCTAATATCTTTGTGACAGATATCCCTTAGAAAACTCCCTCTACTAAATTACTGGGTACAGGAATTCGTCCTCTGGCTGCACCATAAATGATGCTGAATCTGAGAAATGTAGGTTAAAGTCTACTTTTGATCCACCATGAGCAATTCACTTGAGCAAGTCACTTAACTTTCTGAGGATGTTTTCTCATTCATATTCTGAGGTTAATATGGATCTCCAAAATTGTAATAGAGCTTAAATGAGATTACTATCATGGCACCTACCACAACGTGAGCATCCAATAAATCTTAGCCCTTAAGCCTATGATTTAAAAACCAGGGCAGTGTTCTCTAAAGTATCTAATCCAGAGAATCCTAGGGAAACAAAAGGATCATGATTTTATGAGCAAAACATTCATTTAAGAGGGTGTGTGGGTTGTTGGAAAGGTCATGGAATACAAATTGGAGTTGTTTGGATGTACCGTCTATGGAGAAGAGCAGATTATCTGGGAGCAAAAGATGAGACTAGGGTGTATTCCAGGGACGGGGTCAACTGGGAGACAAAAGTTGGCTAAAAGACATTAAGGCGTGACTGTGGAACAAGAACAGTGGGCAGCAAGGAGTTACAAAAGCCGAGGGCACATAAGGATAGCTTCCGGCTGTGGGAGCCATCCACAGATTTACGCAAACCCAAAGCATTAGAGAAGAATACTCCCTAGTATAAAAGAAAGCAATGTTACTTATCCCCTGTTGCTGTATAATTTTTGCTAATCTACAATGAACATATCATCAGAGCTCTTCTATGACATATTTGGTGATTGGAAATTGGCAGCTGCTTTAAGCAGAAAAGCCCATAAAGCTTACCCCAATTTATAGAAACTTATAAAAAATCTTAGTCATCCAAATCTTAATTGACCTAGATACATTCTTAACTTCCTTCCTTTTACTGGAAGTGCCATATAGGGAAATATATTTTATTAATCTGATAGACATGGGATTTATAATGGATCTACTTGTCTAAGGTTGTAATGGAAAAACATTTTGATTAACTTTAGTGGATGTGTTTAGAGTATGACATGGGCTTGGAAGATAGTAGGTGCTCAATTAGTGCTTGTTGAATAAAATGTGTATTAAATAAAAACATTGGCAACATGAAATCACACATTTTCCAAGAATATTAAGGCGATCACAAAGGAACAACACACTGCATTTTGAAATAATGAATGTGAAACTATAAAATGTGATACAAATGTAAGATGTTATTCTAAAAGAATCTTGTGTAACATAGCAAGAGTTGTTGGTATTAAATCATGATTCATAATTTTAGCCTTGTAAAGTAGGGGGTGTCAGGTATTTGTATCTCTGATTTATATCTCAGTAAATCACGGTAGAATGTAGTGGGTCTGGAAAACAAATTCAAAGCAGACTTGAATCTGTTTTTGATGGTACTACGTTTGAATGGAATGCAAACAACCTAGTTTAAAGGTATTGTGACAGGCTGTATTATCTACACAACAAAACATACAGGTTGAGCCCTGCTCTTTGGAGGGCTTGCCCTTTTCCTGGTCACTGAAAGCAAGAGGATCACCCTGGCTCTCCCCCAAGCTGGCTCACAATATCTTCTGGCTAAATTTATCCTTAGGCTAAATCTGGTACCAACGAGACTGTACATGCAGTTGCTTTGGATCCAGTGCTTGACTAGAGAAACTGGTGTGTGTGTGTGTGTGTGTGTACAGAGACAGCACTTCTCTTGGCTACTATGGGAGGCACTTGTTACCATTGCTATTGAAAGATACTGGAGGAAACATCTTTCAATATAGTAATCACCATGAAGGTACACTGTTACATGCTTCAAGAACATTGGAAATACTTAAATACAGATTTGGGGATAAAAACTTGGAAACTTGAAGTCAGAAAAAAATTTCAGTGGTTCAGTCTTATTTACACTGTGAAGTCATAGCATTTAGTTAACCATCACTTCATATAGTCCCCCTTTAAATGAATTTACACTTTCATAGGACCCTTTTTTCCCTTTTTCAGTATTTCATGTAAACTAGGAATTATTTAAGATGCTGCTTAGATACAGCTGTTATTTTATGCCAGGGAAAACAATACAGAGTCCTAAGTGAAAACAGAGTGGCATTCCTTTCCAGTATACCAATAAGCTGGGATTTTTTTCTTTCAATAAGATTGCGCTGAAAAATAAATACAGTTTCAAATAGCCACTCTGAATATCCTAAAATGCTCTAAGATACTTTGGCACCACTGGTAGAAAATTAATTTGTGGTTTATTCAAATTACTCTGCATGAGAAGAAAATAGCTCAGTAAATGAATGGAAACCAGTTTCTTAATGTTTCTCATTTGCCTAATTGCTTTCCCATTCCCAAGGAATAAATAATAAACAATCAAAGAAAAAGTTCATGAAAGGTACAAGACATGCTGATGGCCACCGAGCTTTCTTCAATGTTTTCTTAGTTTTACAGGTTCTTTTTGAACCAATTACTTCTACTATCACCTCCATCATTATCAACATAACAGAACACAAGAGTCACCCATTTCCAACTGTTTTTGTTTCTCCTTTTTATTCTTACATCTTTCTTCGCCCCCCCCCCCTTTTCTTCTGCCTTCCTCAAATCTCCTTCTCAGCCTTCTCTTTTTCAACAAAAGAATCTTTATTAAGCATTTTCTGGGCATATGATACTGTGGATTCAAAGGTGGGCTATAAACAGTGCATTGAAAGAATAAGGTGAGGTTTAGAAATTAGAGTTCATTGAAGAGTCTATGGGGAGGAGGGATAGTAGAGGAATGTTCAAGAAACCATGAGTCCATCAGTCTGGCTGGAATGAAAAGAAATAGTGGAAATAATGTAGGGAAGGTAGGTGGGGGCCAAATTGTGAAAGCCCTTGAATGACAGGTTTGGATTTCATTCTGTAAGCAGTGGAGAACTATCAATGGTTAAATATGAACATATGCTATGGAGTGATTTTTTTGGAAAATAAACATATTAGTAAAAGTATAGATTCAGCTGGTCTAAGAGAACCAAAAAATGAAAGTGGCTTATATAAGATTAAAATTTATTTCTTGTCTACTAACAGTCTAGGCTTAAGTAATCCAGACTGATAGTTTGGTTCAGTAGAGGGACAGCACCAGGACCCTTCTATCTTGTTGCTTCACCATCTGTAAGACTTGTCCTAGAGGCAGTCCACATGGGCCATGACTGCTTGCCTCCACTTCCCCGTGTCTGTTGCAAAAAAAAAAAAAATGGGAATGGGGAGGACTGGTGTCCAGCTCAAATACAGAGGCCCTCTTAGTGTAAGAAAGAATACTAGTGAACACGTGTCCAACCTGGCAGGCAGCAGTATGCAGAATACACCGGAATAGGACTATGATCTTTATTCATTTCTTTATCTCCAATGCCTGCCATATGGCAGATCCTACACATATTAGTTGGGTTTGTTTCTTGAATTGCAAATTTTACTTTAGAACGTCACATCCAAATGCTTTTAGGGAAATTATTTCTATCTATTTTGAGTTTGTCAGGCCTTTCTTATCACATTTTCATCAACTGACTAGAGTAGACCACATTATAGAGAATAAAGGTATAGTTTAATATAAAACTTCTGTTGTTTCTCATTTTGTCACGGAGACATCTAAAAGTGTGTTAATATTTTGAAAATATGTAACGCTTGTATTTTATCTTTTTTTTCATCATAAGTGTACTCTTTAATCCCCACTCTCTGTTTTCCCCATCCCCTCTCCCCCTCCCGTAACCATCAGTTCTCTATAGTTAAGAATCTCTTGGTTTTTCTCTCTTTTCTTTAGTTCATTTGTTTTGTTTCTGATTCTGCATATGAGTGAGATCATGTGGTATTTATCTTTCTTTCTCTGACTTATTTCACTTAGCATTATACTCTAGCTAAATGCATGTTGTTACAAATGGGAACATTTCATTCTTTTTTATGGCTGAATAATATTCTGGTGTGTGTGTGTGTGTCTATCTATCTATCGATCTACTATCTTCTTTATTCATTCATGTATCAATGGACATTTGAGCCACTTCCATAGTTTGGCTATGGAAGCAAATAATGCTGCAGTAAACACAAGGGTGCTTGTGTCACTTTGAATTCACATTTTTGGATTTTTGGGGTAAATTCCCTGTAATGCAATTACTGTGTCATAGGCTAGTTCTATTTTTAATTTTTTTGAGGAATCTCCATACTGTTTTCCATAGTGGCTGCACCAATATGCATTTCCACCAACATTGCAAGAGGCTTCCTTTTTCTCCACATCCTCACCAACATTTGTTGTTTCTTATATTTTTGATTTTAGCTATTCTGGCAGATGTGAGGTGATATATCATTGTAGTATTGATTTGCATTTCCCTGATGATGAGTGATGTTGAGCCTATTCTTATGTGTCTTTTGGCCATTTTTATGTCTTCTTTGGAGAAATGTCTATTCATGTCTTCTGCCCATTTTTAATTCTTATTTGTTTTTTGGGTATTAAGTTGTATCAGTTCTTTATATATTTTGGATACTAACTTTTTATAAGATACATCCTTTACAAATACCTTCTCACATTTAGTAGGTAGTCTTTAAGTTTTGTTGACTATTTACTTTGCTGTGGAGAAACTTTTTATTTTAATGTAGTCCCAGTATTTTATTTTTGCTTTTATTTCCCTTGCCTCAGGAGACAGGTCTAGGAAAATTTTGCTACAGCCAATGTCAGAGAGTACGTTTTTATGTACTCTTCAAACATTTTTATGGTTTCAGGTCTCACATTTAGGTCTTTAATCCATTTTGAGTTAATTTTTTTCATTCTTTTTTAAACTATCTTTTCTTGAACTTCTCCTATAGGATTAAACCATGACGTTTTTTGCTCTGGGAATGAGTCCCTAAAATGACTTTCTGAGTTCATAGTAATAGACTGGTTTTGAAATCTAGTTTTCTTGAGAAAGAAGAGAATTTATTAAATTTCCAGTTCTCCCTCACTATAAATATCAAAAGCCAAGCCTGGCATATTTGCTTCATAGACTTTTATTATAAGTCATATAAGTATATAAGTATAGAAATGCTGGAGTCTGTTATAAGGAAAGTTCCCATTAGGGTACTTAGGTTTTGTTTTGTTTTTGTTTTGTTTTCCCATGATGACTAGAAGGTAGAAGAAAGAGAAACAAGAAGTCAGATTTTATTGTCCTAGTGTAATTCTCTTGGAAAAAATCCCAAGAAGTGAAAGTGAGAAGCAGAAATTCATATCTAATTTTTGGAAGCTCCCTGTGCAGGGGGCTTGCTCCTTACTTCTCAGACAACATTGAAGCCAGCCCCTTAGAGAATTCATTTCTTTCTGCATCTGCTGAAGCATTATGGTACCAACCAGGCAGGCATTTTGAAATGCTTCAATGTCAAGGAAGACAGGCTAGACCTAATGTGCTGGTAACTTGTAGGCTAGGTGTGGCCTTTGGGCAATCTAAATGCTTCTATATGCTTGCGTAGAAGACATCTAAACACTGAATCAGGACAAGAAATGAGCAGATGTTGTTAAACTGACAACATGCCAGAGATCAATTTCATCTCAGCAGATGTCATGGAAGCATGCCTAGGGACAAGACTAGTTGTGGACTAGGCGAGACCAACCACATGTACTAGAGAGGGAAGAAAACGGCAGGAAAGGATATGGAAGCCTCTCCTGTACCTAGGTTCCAGCTTTGGAAGGTGGAGCTAGGGTAAAAGAACCCCTAGAGAAGTAAGAAACTTAAAAGTTTACTGAATTAACCCAAAGGAAATACTTTTAATTTGGAAGAGAGGGGTTTTACCCTCTGCCTTAATAGGGGTTCTATAGAAAGATAAGTTATAGGGGCGCCTGGGTGGCTTAGTGGGTTAAGCGTCCAACGTTCGCTTAGGTCATGATCTCGCGGTTCGTGGGTTCGAGCCCCGCGTCGGGCTCTGTGCTGACTGCCAGCTCAGAGCCTGGAGACTGTTTCAGAGTCTGTCACTCCTCTCTCTGACCCTCCCCTGCTCACGCTGTCTCTCTCTCTCTCTCCTAGAAATAAATAAAACGTAAAAAAAAATTAAAAAAAAAAAGAAAGATAAGTTACAGGGGCACCTGGGTGGTTCAGTTGGTTAAGTGCTCAGTCCGACTTCATCTCAAGTCATGATCTCACGGTTCATAGGTTCAAGTCCCACATCAGGCTCTGTGCTGATAGCTCAGAGCCTGGAGTCTGCTTCAGGTTCTGTGACTCCCTCACTCTCTGCCCCTCCCACACTCATGCTCTGTCTCTCTCTCTCTCTCTCAAAAATAAATAAACAAAAAAATTTAAAAAAGAAAGACAAGTTATAGATGATGGCAAAAGATGTAGGATATATCTGAGTTGTTGCATACACATTAGAGCCTACTATAAGGACTTAAAATGTCCAGTATTATCCCAAAGTAAACATTGACATTCACTAGTGCTTAAAGTATATGCTATTTTGGTCAGTGGTTGCATGGTAAGATATTCTCTTTTATAAAAAAGGAACCATTGATTCCAGAACTTTCATAACTTCTGAATTTCTTCATGACTAGGTGGTAGGGTGGAGAAATTTAAACCCTTCAAAAGAAATCCAGCTGGCCTCCATGAGCACTTGTCAAAGTACTTGGAACTACCGGGGTGATCATTGAGCATCCTGTGAAGGGCATAAGAAGGAGGGAGAAAATGCCTGTTGCCAATCAACAGTAGGAGACTGAGCCAGAGAACCCACTCCATTTGCTTTTGTGCCTGCTGTTTGATTTGGCAAACGCAGGCTCCTTGCAGGAGGGAAATGGTTTCTACATTGGTCTGCAGACTAAACGGATGTGGAGTCAGTTGTCCTGACTAAATTAGTTTGGTTCATTTCCCTGGGACCTCCCTAAACACATTGACATTTTTACAAGAATGAAATAAAGGCAGTGATGACAAAGAAGACATTATAAATGCCACCTAAATTGCTAGTATAATATTTATTTGTTAAGTGTTTCTGAAATGGGTAAAGAAGGAAATTTTTAAATAAGTTATCTAATCTGTCTTTCTGGTGGTGTAGAATTACCAACTACTATTTATTAAGGGTTAAGTAACAGATTTTAAAATTTCTAAGTTACGAGGGAAAATAATTCCATATATTCCAAAGGAGATACTTTGAAGAAAGTATTGCTGCAGCAGTATTGCCCAGCAAAATCATTGCTGGGCAGCCTGGTCCTATAATTAAATATATTTGCCAAGGAGCTCATAGTCTAAGGAGATAGTCAAGGAACATGCACTTAAAATGTAATAAGTTTTTTCGTGTTTGGTCATTCATGTATCCAAGTGTTATCAAATGCCATTATTGTGTCAGTTATGGGGCTAGATGGTAGGAATGTAAAAGCTTGCTATCTAACTGGAGTGATGAATTTGAATGATTCGTTAGAATAAAGGAAGTGCTAAGAGAGGGGCTTACAGAGCTGTAAAGGAACCTGAAGACTGACAACTGGGGAGCAGATTTGGGGAATCAGAGAAGACTTCATGGAGGAAGTGGTCTGTGAGAATCTTTTATACAGAGCCACATGAAGTCACTTCTATAATGTACTTCTAAGCATTTACATTGATGAAAAAGCCATTTGGGGGGCTTTCTTAGAAACAGAAGAATTAATCAACAGGAGAGAGTTTCTTTAGTATGTGCCTTATAACAACCTGAAATTGGGAGATTAAGCCATTGTTTAATGATCTTTAAATTTATTTTGATCATCATTAAAGTAAAATCACCTCCACCATGTAGCATTGTGCTAGATGATCATTATGAAAGCCAGATATCCTGGAGAAAAATGAGAATGAAAGTGGAAATTGTCTAAGTTGTTTTCTAACAACTTCACCTTGTGCCCTTTCTTGACCCCCTTTCCTCTTCCCATTGGCCATTGTGATGGATATCTAGCATTCTCCCATTCTTTCTTTTCCCCTTGCTGAGTAGGAAACCATTGGCATGGTAGTCTGTATGACTACAAAATCCTAGTCATGGTATTATTTAAACTCAAAAAACTGATAAATGAATTGAATTACTTGAAATGTACATATATGTGTGCAAATTCTCCAGTTTTATTTCCAGTGTAGACTTGAGTGATAAGGGAAAAGGAAAAATGAATGACAGGGGAAAAAGTATATGTATACACATGTTTATAACTTACATGTATATCTATGCATACATCTGTATGTTATATATCACATAACATTTTACTGTGCTGAATGATATTTATTATGTTGCCAAGAATCATAGAGAAAGTCTGGAAATTTTTAATTTATCTTATTATCAATTTCCCTTTGTATCTGGCACTGTCATTTTCCACACCCAGAGCAAGTGAACTTTTCAGCTTCTGAATTGATTGTTTTTAGCCATTAACTGGTTGAACTCTATGAACCCAGAGTAAACTGACTCTGGGATGATTTCCTGACAGTACGTAGTGCTGATCCTTTTTTTAGAGAAGGCATGTGATTGTTATTGTTGAGATTTTGATTGTTTTCAATTTCCCTACCGGGCAGTTCTATGTGTTTCTATTGCTCAGTTTTAGCCCCATAAATGTTCCTTTGTTATTTAAATTTATTATTTTATATTGTGTGCAATCTATTACATAATTTAAGACAATACTATTCATCTTAAATCTCCACTGACTATCCTGGAAATTGTTACTGTATTTGTCAATACTGAGCCCACTATATACTACACTCTTCTCATTTCTCTTTTAAATATTAGTTAATTTTCTCTTCAATTTCACCAAAACTCTGAAAGGCTCCCACTATATCTAATAAAAAATTCTTGCCTTATTTAACATATTTGTTTATTACTTTCATTTCAATTGCTTATGATTTCTTATAAATGTCAAGTGTAAGAAACAATGTAAAAAATTTAATATCTCTGCAACTCATAAAATCTTGAAATCTAATTTTTCAGTTTGAAACAAAATTCAAAAACAACCCAAACTGTTCAAATGCAACTTCTTGGAAACATTTCCAAATTGATTCCAAATATTCTTTTGTAGTTACGGGTCCTATTTCTCTCTGCATATTTGTTAATTTTCCTTTTTTTTAAGTTTTAGAAAAATGAAAGTTCAAACAAGTACCATATGATCACTAAATCATTTACTCATTAGATTGGATAAGACTGTCATAGTTATTTTATACATATATTCATTGCGTTATAAAATCTCCTTTACGTACACATTCTCTCTAAGAGATAATCTGGCTTATTCTTGAATGCCTTCTTTTAAAGAAAGGAAATGACTAACTTCCAAAGCTATATACTCTATATTTGAGCAGCTTCGTTAGAAATTTTCTTCTATCAGGACTTTTGTCCCCTTGGTCTTAGTTTGGAAGTTTTCTTGAAATTATAACCCCTCTGAAATCATCTTGAGCAAGTCTGGTTCTTTAATCACTATAAGCTTTTGCTATTTATGTGAGCAACTATAGGGTCTCAAAGTGTTTTTTCCTTGCCTCACAGATCCTTCCTGTCCCATTTTCTTAGGTGATTGCTTACACTGTATGGTTGGCTATGGATCTCAGATCTTACTCCCAGTTTGTAGCCTTCCTGGTGAGTGTGCCCCAAATTGGACACAAACTCCTGGTATGCCCAAATAGACCTATCATCCTTCCTTATTTTAAAATGAATAACTCATAAATATATCCCAAGGTTGCATATTAGGATTTTTGAACATTATGTCTCATTTTTTACTTAGGTCAGGCTTATTGTTGACTTAACATGTCCTCATCCCTTCATGCTGAGCTTGTATCCCTCACTTCCAAGAACTCAGACTGCATTTTGGGCTTCAGAGTAGGACTTAAAATTTGTCTCCTTTAAAACTCATCTTGCTTCTGGTTCAAGATGGTATATAAAAAGAGTCTGAACCTAGCTTCTCCCACAGATACATTGAATCTAGAGCTATATATAGGAAGATATTTACAGCTATATATAGGAAATATTTCCTCTGAAAAAAAGAAAAAAACTAAAACCTGGGAGAACAGCCTCTTCACATTGGACAAATGAGAGGGAAACCACATCAAAGTGAGTAGGAGAGGCTAAGCTACATACTTGCTATAAATCCTACCTTTGGCATGGTGACCCATAATAAATGGGTGTGTGGGGGATGAGTCTCAAAATGCATCCAACCTTCTCCTGATGAGCAAAAGGTTCATTCTCCACATGGGCACCCTAACTTTTAAGACCAGCACCTGAGAGAGAAGCGCCCAAAACATCTGGCTTTCAATACCAGTTGGGCTCATGATCAGTAGACCCATGGGGCTATGGCAAACTAAGGAATATCTCTTAAAGGCTTAGAACACAGACTCATCTACCCCAGGGCCTAGTTAAGAAGCAGCTCTTTTAAAAGTGCCCAGATTTTATGTGAAAGAGACTCATCTCCTAATTTTGAAATACTGGTCTAAGGTGGAGGGATACTGCTTTCCAGGATTGGAGGCTGGTGAGGCATCTTCCTTCTACCTTTCTGCTTTGCTAAAGCTGCCAAATGCCATATTTTTCTCCTTTATATATTTATTTATTTTTATTCTTTATTTTTTTCTTTTTTCTTTATTTCCTTTTTTTTTCTTTTTTGGTATTTGGGTGAGTACCACCTTTGCATTCCCTCTCTGCCTTGTGCAACTGGTGGTACCATCTTTACAGTATCCCTCTTGCTATGCTCCATAGCATAAGTATCTCTCAGAAAGGTGATGGTTTCAAGACTGTCAACCGACACCCCTGGATCACCTGGCTTTGGAAACCAAGGAGGCTTTGTTCTTGGGTCCCATGAGTCTCCAACAATCAGAGGGAGTTCTTGGCAGAGTATCACCCTCAGGGCACTGCACAGGTAGCAGACTGATACATATCCCCAGCCTTTCCATGAAAGAAGCCTACTTGCTAGAACTGGAGCTGCAGCTTTCGGGACAGATTTCAGGTGTGGCACACATCTAGAGGCTATGGAATTTCTCTCAAGGGACTCAGGCTCATGGACATAATCTTTGGATTGTCCCTCTGTCTTACTGTGATTTGCTGAATTCTCCCAGTGACTGCTGCCCAAGAGATATCTGCAATTTGCTTGATTTGGGGAGCCAATAGGGGCTAATGTTTACAGTCCTACAGGATTGTATATATTTGCAATCTTTAAAAGCTAATGCCTAAGGGTCTGGCTTCCAATCAGCCTGAATCCAAATGTTGACTTATCCTCTCCTTTGGGACACTGATTAGTCTTGCCACAATCTCAACTATTGGGAGCTATTAAAGATTAAATAGGCTGTTTGGACAGTCACAAAGATTTGAGAGATAATTAGGAGCTAGAGCAGGGTTGAACAGTAAGTTTCATATTCTACACAGCTCTTCAAGAGTGGGAGAGGTGGCTGTTTCCTGTAATGCGTGGTAACAAACACAAAAGCAAACTGAAGAAACACAGGAATATATTCCAAGTGTAAGAACAAAATAAAACATCAAGAGGTGGGGAAGAACCTGAGAAGTGGGGAAAAGTAATGTACCTGATTTAAGGAGTTCAAAGCAATGGTCATAAAGATTTCATGAAAAGAATAGATGAACATGGCAAGAGCTTCAACAAAGAGAAAATATAAGAAAGTACCAAACAGAAGTTACAGAGCTGAAGAATGCAATAATTGAACTGAAAATATACTTAAGAGGTTCAACGGCAGTATAGATGTAAATAAAGGAATCAGTGAACTTGAAGACAGAGCAAAGTCACCTAATTGGAGCAAAAAAGAAAATTGAAGGAAGTGAAGATAGCTTAAGAGACTTAGGGACAACATCTGACAAACTAACATTCATATTATAGGATTTCCAGAAGAGAGTGAAAAAGGACCAGAAACATTATTTGAAAAAATAATGGCTGAAAACTTCCCTTATCTGAGATAAGCAAAGACATCCAGGTTCAAAAAGCCTAAAGAGTTCCAAATAAGGTAAACTACAGGATACTCACAACAAGTCACATTATAATTAAAATGTCAAAAATTAAAGCCAGGGAAGAGAATCATAAAAGCAGCAAGAGAGACAATACCTTGTTACAGACAAAGGAATCCCTATAGGACTATGAACATA
Organism: Crocuta crocuta; assembly: GCF_008692635.1. NCBI lineage: Eukaryota > Metazoa > Chordata > Mammalia > Carnivora > Hyaenidae > Crocuta > Crocuta crocuta. Next base: position 3,716,591 of record NW_027531917.1, read on the forward strand.
TTTTTCAGCAGAACTGCAGTCCACGAGGGAGTGGCTCTTCTTTCAAAGTGCTGAAAGAGAAAACTTCCAACCCTGAATACCCTACATAGCAAAATTACTCAGAATTAAGAGAGATATCAAGACAAGCAGAAGTCAAAGGAGTTTATCATCTCTAAATTGGCTTCATTAGAAATGGTAAAGGGACTTCTTTAAGCAGAAAAGGGAGGGCACTAATTAGTAATAAGAAAACATATGAAAGTATGAATCTCACTGGAAAAAGTAAATACAGTATATAGTAGTGGCTTAATTACCTATAGAGCTAATATGAGGGTTAAAGGACAAAAGTCATAAAAATAACTGAATATAAAAAAAGAGATATAAAAGAGATAAAAAGATAAAAAGTCCTAAGTAGAGCATAGGACTCTTGATCTCTGGTTTGTAAGTTTGAGCCCATGTTGGGTGTGAAGATTACTTAAAAATAAAATCTTTCTGAAAAGATAAAAAGAGGACATCTGGGTGGCTCAGTCAGTCAAGCTTCTGACTTCCACTCAGGTCTATAATCTCACAGTTCATGAGTTCGAGCCCTGCATCACCCTGGCAGTGCAACATGCTTGAGATTCTCTCTCTCTCCCTTTCTTTCTGACTCTCTCTCATTTGTGCTCTCTCTCTCTCTCTCAATAAACTTAAAAGAAAAATGATAAAAAGAAAATGTGACATCAAAAACATAAATGTAAGGTCTTTAGAATATGTTTAGATTTAAGTTGTTATCAACTTAATATATATAGCTAAGATGTAAATTATTATATGTAACCTTCATGGTAACCAACAAGCAACAATCTGTAGTAGATATGTGAAAGATAATGAGAAAGGAATCTAAGCTACCACTTAAGGAAGTCATCAAATCACAAAGGAAGGGATTAAGAGATGAAGAAAAGAACAAAGGAACTACAAAATAGCCAGAAAACAATTAACAAAATAGCAATAGACACATACCTATCAATAATTAATTGAAATGTCAATGGACTAAATTCCACAATCAAAAGACATAGAGTGGCCAAATGGATACAAAACAAAATAAAACCCAAATAAGAACCATCCATATGATGCCTAAAAGAGACTTCAGACTTAAGGACCATCACTGACTGCAAGAGAAAGAATGTAAAAACATATCCCATGTAAATGGAAACCAAAAAAAAGCTGAGGTTACTATACTTATATTAGACAAAATAACTTCAAAACAAAGGCTATAATAAGAGACAAAGAAGGGCATTACATATTGAAGATAGAACATTTGTAAGTATTTATGCACCCAGTATAGGAGAACCTGAAAATATAGTGCAAAAAAGAATGAATCTAAATAGAGAAATTGACAGTAATGCAATAATTAGTGATTTTAACACCCTATTTACATCAATGGATAGATCATCCAGCCAGAAAGAAAGTAGGAAACATCAGCTTAAATGGTATGCTAGATTAGATAGACAAAACTGATATATATATATATATATATATATAACATTCCATCCAAAAGCAACAGAATACACATTCTTCTCAAGTGTGCATGGAACATTATCCAGGATAGATCACATGTTAGGCCACAAAACAGTTCTTAACCAATTGAAGAAGACTGAAAATCATACCAAGCATGTTTTCTGCCTACAATGCTATGCAACTAGAAATCAGTTACAAGATGAAAACTAAAAAATTCACAAATATGTGTAGACCAACAATACTGAACTACCAATTGGTCAATGAAAAATCAAAAATCATTTCAGCTTTATACAAATTTAGCATGTCTACCTCCTATATTTTTATATAAGTCATAGCTAAAATTATTTGGTATGAGAGAATCAAGACAATAGGTCAGTAGGCCTACCTATTTCTAGGTAGCTATTGTCTAGGTAGCCACTGACTCATTGATAAATACCCACTGCATGAATTTCTTTAAAAATTACAAATGCAACTACCTGATCATTTCACTCAAATTTTTTTCATATTAAAAGCTAAGTTTTTCAGAGTCTTTTTGTGAAGTGAAGAAATTTATGTTCTGTACCAACTCATTTTCTTAGCGTGCCAGAGCAGGAAAGATAGGTTAAGCTGTTTTGACCTATTAACGAACCCAGGCTAACTCCTATTAGAAACCAAACTATTAACTGTCTATGTAGTTGCAATGTTCCCTTTTATGGAGTTTGTTGGCATCAATGTGCATTTCGCTGTCCTTTGTCATATATCTGTCTTCTCTCTTTTGTATCTAACGCATTTGGTGGATCTGCACTTCTCCAGTTCCACTACTAGGCTTAATGATTTCCTCACTGGCTCCCCTCACATTTGCATTTCTCTTAAACACAGGAGAGCAGATTCCTCTAATGGAATTATATGTTCTTGTTTAGAGAACAAGATACTCTATTCAAATTTATTCAAATCTGAGAAGTTTCAGACCCCTCATACTGGTGTTGGTAACACAGTTTCATTCTGGGGAGCATTCTCAACACAGAAGAGGGTGATCAAATAAGAAATGTGGGCTTTCTAGGGACGCCTGGGTAGCTCAGTTTATTAAGTGTCCAACCCTTGATTTTGGCTCAGGTCATGATCTCACAGTTGGTGGGATTGAACCCCATGTTAGGCTCTGTGCTATTTATTATTTATAAATAAATGTATAAAAAAAAGAAAGGCGAGCTTTTTCTGTCTCTTCATTTTCTAACCCTAAACTATGGGCTTCCAAAGTAGGCTTATAGCTCTCCAAAATTCACTGTTGGAAAAATGAAAAGATAACCTAGAAGAATATGCTTTGGAATCACATATCTGATAACAGACTTTTATCCAGAACATGAAAGAACACTCAAAAGGCAATAATAAGAAAATAACCCAATAAAAAGTGAACCAAAGATCCAAAAAGACATTTTACCACAGAAATATGTGGATGGCAAATAAGCATATGAGATGATAATCAACATTATCCATCATTAGGGAAAAACAGATTAAAACCATGTGTGATATCACTGCATATTTATTAGAGATGTTTAAAGAAAAAACTGGTAATACCAGGTATTGGAAAGGATGTAGAGATACTTGAACTCTAGTACTGTGCTAGTGAGAATGTCAAGTGGTTCAGCCAGTTTGGAAAGCAGTGTGGTCATTTCTGATAGAGTTAAACATGACTTTGGATCCAAACCTGGTAGTCTTACTCCCTAACTACTTACTCTACAGAAATGAAAAACTCACATTGATGCAAAAATCTGTATAGGGATGTTTATAGTGGCTATGCTTATAATTGCCAACAACTGAATAATGGCTCTCAACTGTGCTGTAACCATAAAATGGAAACTACACAGCAGTAAAAAAGAATAAAGCATTAATACATACAACAACAGGAATCAGTCTCAGATGTACCCATGCCAGTGAAAGAAACCAGGTTAAAAAGGGGAACTACTTTCATGCTTTCAAAGGCAAATCTTTAAGGACAAAGAACAGATAATTGCCAGTGGTTGGGCAAGGAGGGAGGGACTGACATGGGAGAAGGTTTTGGGATAGTGGAACTGTTCAATGATTTAATTGTGGTGGTCGTTACATATGGCCATCTGTTACACATGCCCCATCTGTTTGCCAACTCACAGAACTGTACACTAAAAAAGGTAAATTTTACTGGATTAACTAAAGCTTAATTTTTTAAATTTTTTTTAAATGTTTATGTATTTTTGGAAGAGAGAGAGAGAGAGAATGGGGGGGGGTGCGGAGAGTGGCAGGGAGACAGAGAGACACAGAATCTGAAGCAGTCTCCAGGCTCTGACCCATTAGCACAGAGCTGACTTGGGGCTTGAACTCACAAACTGTGAGTTTGGCTCATGACCTGAGCCAAAGTCGGATACTTAACCAACTGAGCCACCCAGGCACCCCTAACTAAAGCTTAATTTTAAAAATTGTGTGTATAACTTATTATCCAAGTACATTTTACTTTTTAATAAAGCCATTTTATTTTTCCTAGTGTATGATGAGCCTCACCTAAAAATATCACTAATAATATCTGGACAAAATTTCCGGACTGACCATCTGAGCTCTCTTTCCAGACTCCTCCCTCAGAAACTTCCCTCTCCTTACAGAGTTTTCCAGTATACAGCTGATTATAGCCCTTAGGATTATAGTCATGTTATAAGAATGTCTTATAATTACACTGTTTTTCCCCCATAGGTTAATTTAATACAAACCCAGTAGCCAGAATCTTTCTTTCAATTTTTTTTTCAAATGCCCTTGAACCCTATCTCCAATTTAATGTTTGGGGAGGGCTCAGCAATGATGAAATACATACAAATTAAATATGTCTGGTATGACCACATTTTCCTGGTTCTTCACGGAATTGTGAAGTTTCAAAAACCACCAGTCCAGATCAGATTTTCCTTGTTTGTCAATGAATATGGAATGTGGGGTGGAATCATAGAATCACAGAATGTTCGAGCTGGAAGACTCTTAGAGTTCATCTAGTCCAATTCCTTATTTTACAAAATCAAAAGCTTCATTGCCTGTTGGCCATTATCTGGTAACTTCAGGCATTCTCTGATCTTGCATTCCTTGGGTTACATCCAGACCCAGGTCTGAGATATGCTGTGCTCCTGGAGAAATGCATTCCACTTGGATAAAGCAAAACAAAAACGCAGCCACCTATTCTACTAGCAGACAGGAGTATAAATATGAAGTTTTGAGAGTTCATCAACAATCAGACATGCTGTGGTTCATTAAAATGAGGCTTATTTAAGTAGCCTTGGGTTTTCCTCTGAGGTCATGCATTTCAGTTCCTTTAAGGTTTCTGTCAATTCAGTAATAAAGACTCTTGATTTGTTTTGTGTGTGTGTGTGTGTGTGTGTGTGTGTGTGNCAAAAAAAAAAAAAAAAACTAGCTAAAATTTAAATAATAAAAAAAGGAAAACGTGCAGTTAGGTTTTCTGCTGCTCTTGGCTTCTCAAGAATAAAACTTGTGGCAAAACTACAGAATCACCAAGGTTTGGAGTTCTCACCACTGAAGATGCGGGGGTGATATTTGAGAAGGTTGTCTCAGCTGGAGGAGAGAAAGGCTACTTAGCTCAGTTGTTCATTTCCCATCCCCTCAATGAACTTACTAGAAGTTTCTGGGTTCTCAGTGTATTTGACCACTTGACTAATTTCTTGCAATGACGTCTTCTAAACTTGAATTGTCACTTTTAATTTTCACCTCCCTCTTAGCCAAATGCAGGAAGCTAGTCCTGTTTATGTTGCTCTTCCTCTCTCTTTTAGGGCCCAACTAAGTCACTATCGCTGGTAGATGAATTTTTCCTTGAACTGGACTGGCTGAAGCCCTGGCGAATGGGACCTCTAGTTGCTGAGAAAACAACAATAGCAACACATATTTTTGTGTCTGTTTCTTTAGAATCTGATCAATTTTTGCTCCAGGGCAAATGGAAGAACTAAGTTGTGCAAGTGATTTAGGTTCACTCTTTTTAGCATTTTCTTTGTTTTGCTTCTTATTTTGAGAGTGTGGATAACTTCTTGTTTGACTAGAAAAATTCTCAGTAGAACATGTTGGAGACATGGGCCAAACTTGCTAGAATAGCATCCCGGCGTGCTCTTACAGCTGTAGTGAAACTGGCTTGCCGCATTTCTCTTCTCAGCTCCCTTTTGGAATTCTTTCTCAACACACTTCTCTAATTCCTCCCCTCCATCTCTGGTTGGTCAGGTCACCTATAATATGAATGTCCTGCAGGTAGCTCTTGGGTAGAGATTCTGCCATTCTCTGTCCCCACATCCTGTCAAGGCCACATCTGACTCCTTGCAATCCTATTCCTTAGACATGGTCTCATTTTCTCAGTGCTTTCAAGAGTTTTACTCTCATCTGATAAGTCAATATGAGGTACGATACACTGGTAGATTTTAAAAGGAGCCTTCTCGAGGTAGTAGAGCTGCTATTGCTCTCTGACCTAAAGGAGTGTTTCATACAATGTAGGGAGAACTGGGGAGGGCATCCCACGGGTGAGAGGGTCCCTTGCCCAGCTTGGCCTTATACCTGCTGGAAGCCTTGTTCCATAGCCCTCAAACTTAGACCAGGCTCTTGGACTGTATGTGGCTTTGTATGTTCATTCAGGCCTCTAATGTCTGCATGGACATCTCATTATCCTGGGCCCCACAGGGCAAAAGCCATTTTGAGGTACTTCTGGCTAATGTTGCTTATAAATAAGCTCAAATCACACAACAGGACAACTCCCATTTGGAGCATAAGCTTCTGTTAATAGTTATTTAATTCCCAAAGCCACTTGAACTGTATGTTGACTTAGCCTTAGGAAAATTAAAGGAGAATAAAAAGTTGTTTATTAAACATTAAAATTAAGAAGTTAAAGTCACAGTTTATTAGCATGTTCATCTCCCTTTCCACCTTTCCACAAAGAAAGGAGTAACATTTATACTGCAGCAGTGCCTACTTGGATATAAGGAACTCCATCTAATGGAAATCCCATGCTTCAGGCTGAGCTGGAGGGAGCATCTTGAATGGCTCAGACCCAGGCCTTCGAGGCAAGTGACGGACACCATGGTACTTGGTTTGTGGTAAAATATCTGGAAAAAATATTGGTTACATATTTGTTACCCTTGGCTAATGAGTCCCAGTCAGCAGAGGCTAAGCTGAACACCACACAGGCAGCAGACCATCAGCTTGCTTCTCGTGGATGCAAAGATGTCAGGGGAATCAGGCCTTGTCTTTTCATGTAACCTGGCAGCTGATTTCCTCCTTAATTAGTTATGACACTATTAACCAAAACAAAGGATTCTGGTTGCTTTTTTTTAAACAAAATGGTGCCAGACTTCTAGAATTTATTTTCTAAGTATGTCATTAAGCATGTTTTTTGTTTTATTTTGTTTTTGTTTTTGTTTTTTTAAAACAAGCTTGAAGGTCAGAACAGAGATTTTCTAGTAGAGATTGTTTGCTACCCATACTCTCAGGGTTTCTTAAGAGAAAAACGTGATGACAGAACAGTCTGCTCCATTTCCCATAGGTTTTGCCCTTATATATATTAATAACAATTAATTTGGTATTTTGAAGTTTACAAAGGGTTTGGGTTTAGAATCGTAAGTGGATGTTCTCACTAGGATTAGAGGAAAGGAAAAGAGACTGACAGGGTTAAATTTCAGAATATTACTGCTTGAATGGCTTTGGGAATCTTTTAGTGTTATAGTTCATAAATTGTATAAAGTAGAATACTGGTTCTGAGAAGTGATATTTGAAAGTAGGTTTCCAAGGTTAAATAGGTTTGGGTGACATGGAACTCTTGTTTTCTTCCTGGAGATTCACAGTACATATTAATATATTATAGTACCCAAACAGTCCTAAAATGGAACAAAACAATTAACTTTGTTTTAATGTTTTAATTTCCCACCTTTGATTTTGCAATATCTCAATACCTCTTGCCTCTTTAAGAAAAAAAAAAACCTTAAGAAACCAAAGTTACATAGCTAATTGGTGGCAACCTTGATCTCAAGATTCTCTCTCAGGCTCCAGATCATTTCATATCTTGCTAAGATTTGTGACTTACTCCTCCCCTGACTCACAACTGAGGTCTTGTGGAGTTGTGACTGGGCCACGCACTTGTGGACTATGTTAAGATTTTGCTTTGCCAAGTCATTCTTAGGGTTTTGCCATTGAGGAACTTTACTTGCAAGAGGGGATGTTATTGCATTCATGTAAACAAGTAATGACAACCTGGTAGTCTCTGTAATGGAGATAAGTAGTATCCTTCTCAGCCTTTTGGCTAAGATCAAGTGTAGTATCTGTTCTTATCAGTTTAATATATTGGAGATAAGTACCAGCAATGGTGAGCATGGATCTTCATGTCAAAGTGTTTTCTTTTTTTAATTTTTTTTTTTAATGTTTTTATTTATTTCGGAGAGAGAGAGAGAGCGTGAACAGGGGAGGGTCAGAGAGAGAGGGAGACACAGAATCTGAAGCAGCTCCAGGCTCTGAGCTAGCTGTCAGCACAGAGCCCGATGCGGGGCTCGAACCCACGAACCGTGAGATCGTGACCTGAGTGACGCTTAACCGACTAAGCCACCCAGGCTCCCCCATGTCAAAGTGTTTTGAGCTCCTCTGATAAGGTAAATTCTATCTGATAAGAACTTCTATAGAACTCCAGTTTTGTGCTATTCTTCCAGCCTTTAATCTAAGCCAAAATCATAGGTGGGGCTTAATAGATCGGTTGCCAGCATGATGTGGTGTATGAGGTGAAAGATCACATTCCCTGTGTCATAAAAAAGCTAAACAAGCTTTTAAAATGATGTGTATATTAAGGTTAGTCTTAAATCTTTTGTTATGGAACAGAGGTAACACACTAACTTAGGGAAAACTGTGGATTTGAAAGATACTAAGAATTACTTCACCAGCCAGCAACTTCTGAGTAACATGCAATAGGAAAGAAAGGCCTTTTTTTTTTAGCAAAAGGATAGCTCTTACTGCAATCATTAGGCTTTGACATCTCAATTATCTTCTTTTAAGCTAATCTCTACAACTAAGGTACCAACATTATTTGGGCTTAAAAATATTAGTCAAGTACATCATGAAGAATGGACACAAGAGGATTCATCTTAACACCTCCTCACTGGGGCTCAGTGGAGTGTATCAGTTATGCAAAACTCTGGATGCAGATGATGACCCATGCCTCCCCAGGAGTTATGCATTCTGGGAACATTACCCTGTCCAGGAGTGTCTTAGTTTTCTCTGTGTCTCTCTTTCCTTATATATGCCATATATCTGTTAATATATTGTGCACTCACAGAGCATGAGGTTAAACAGAATTCTAGAGCTAAATGGCATAGACTCCCTCTGAGAGGCAGTAGTGGAACAGTTTAATGCTCAACTTTTGAAGCAGACATATTTGGTGTTGAACCATGGCTCGAACATTAGCTATGTGACCTATGAAATGGGGAAAATAATACTCAACGCACAGTGAGATCATGCAAGTGAATCTGTTAGCACCTGTATAAATGTACAAATAAATGTAAGTTATTATTGTAAGCTTATGTCCTATCCCTCCATCAAAAAAAAAAAAAAAGTTTGTGTCTCAGCAATGTGAAATGACTTGTCCAAAGTCCCAGAGTCTCATGGCTAGTTAATAACAGAATTAATTTAGGGCTGACCTTACCAGAGCCCTGAGAATTTAGTATTCTGTTTTTCAAAGTCTATTGTCCATAGAGTTAAACCCACGGTTCGTTGCGTTATGACTCGGCTCAGATCCTCTGAAATCCCTCTTACTGTTTATGTCTGTCAGCTTCCCTCTTCTGTGTTTTGGGTTTTCTTTTAATATTCCTCACTTGCATCTCTCTTCTGGAGCCCCATATATGCAGACAGCCAGCAGTGCCCTGGATTTATGTTCTCTGTCCCCTTATTGCCTTGAACCCTTGGCCATGAGTGAATTCTGAGGTAACTACTTCTTTATTCAGATGGCCCACCCAGGATTTACCTCTGGTTTAGAGTTGATTGAGAGAGATTTGCAGACCACAACAAAGTTGGCGAACTGTGACAAGACACCATTACCCTGGAGGTTCCAGGCACAGCCCCAGCCACGTAGACTTCAGCTGAGGGCTCTGGGACTATAAGTGACAGCACATAAGAGAGTATTAGCCCAGTGCAATAGGCTTTTATTTGATTCTTTTCCAGTGTATCTGATTGTAAACTCTGTTCTCTTGTTTGAACAATTATTATACTTGTTCTCAGTAAACCAAAATTAAAAGTTCCTGAGTAATCCATTTGGTACCAATAAAAAAAAAATCACTGTTGAAATGTATAATTGCTATTTTGGTGAAAATATGAAGAATACAACAATTCTATTTCTGACAGCCCAAGTTCATCTTTTCTCTCATTTTGAGCTTATAATTCTGACTTTAAATCCCAGATCAGTGTCCCCTGCCAAAATGTACAGTCTCTGTGTCTGAATAGCTCAGAATAGTGTTTTAAGTATAAAGGAGAATTCCCCTGTTCCATCCAAAGGATTATAAGACCTCAGTGTGTATTTTTCTGCTGAGCTTGAGATCCTTAAAAGCCAGTTTTGGTTTGCTGTGACTTATCTGGGGTTTTTCACTGCATCTAACTCCACCCTTATTTTGTACATATTCTCAGAAGTGAATGTTTTAGGGGAGTGCACATGCCATGAACACTACTTGGTAAATGGCAAAAGATTTCTATGATCTGAAGAGAAATGAGAGTATCATGAATGCTATTTGGATGGGCTTGTTTTGCAGCCTCTGGTCATCCTGAAATCCTCAGAGAAGACTGTTTTGAATAGCATGTGTAGATTTTATTGAATTAGGTTCTGATTTCTTGATGAAGAACCTCATTTGTATTGTATTTGCCATATGCAATGCAACTGATATCATTTGGACACATCCACAGACTGTAGTCTGTGTGATACTGGCTTTTAGGCAAGTCAGAAGTGAGATATCACATTTCTTCATGGAATCATACCTGGCTCTGAGTTCTTGGCACAGAGATTGATTAATCAATTAGAGAGAGAGGTAATGGCCAGAGGAATACAGTCACTTACAGACAATGTGGGCAACCAGAAGGCATAAGCCAAATGCAGCCATTTCATCCTTGTTTGCAATTTTTCATCTGAATTGATAAAAATTCATAACATGCTTTATCCGTGGCTCAAAGCCATGTGTACATGCCTCAACTATTCTGTTTAGCCGAGTGTCATCAGAATATTCATTGAAAGAAGAGTCGGTAGATGAAGTTTTTATTCTTTTTTTTAATGTATGTTTATTTTTGAGAGAGAGTGAGCAAACAAGCAGGGGAGGGGCAGAGAGAGAGGGAGACAGGGGATCCAAAGAGGGCTCTGTGCTAACAGCAGAGAGCTTGATATGGGGCTTGGACTCACGAACCATGGGAGATTATGACTGAACGGAAGTCAGACACTTAACCCACTGAGCCACCCAGGTACCCTAGAAGTTTCTGTTCTTACATGTTGGTCTAAATTTCGGACATTCTACATGAGAGGGGCCTACCTTGTCCTGGATTTCTCTATATATAGGTTTAGCATGGATCCTGGAAAGAAAACCAGCTGTCATTTACCCTTTCCTTATCCTCAGCAACACCACTGGATCTTCAGTATCACAGCCCACTGCTCTTTTTGCTTAGTCAAGTGTGGAGGGAGGCAGAGAATAAAGATGAAGGGTGTCCTTGGAGACAGGAAGCCCAAAATCTTGTTGGAGTTCTTATATGAACTTCCAGCACAGAAGTTTCCCCTGAGTGAAATGAGGGTGCTAAAAACCATCATGCAGAATTCAAGAGAGACAATGGAGATGCATAGATCAGCTTAAGTTCATATTCTCATTCCACCATTTGCTGCTCTTTGACCCTATGCCACTTTCTCTAAGCAGCTCCATCAGAATCTCTAAGATGAGGCAAAAAATACTTACATATTGTATGTAAAGCTAATAGTAAAAGTAACATACATAGAACATAAAATTTTTCATAGTGGTAGCTAATATTATTACTTACTCACTGCATTTGTGTTAGAAACTGTGTGCATCCCCTCTCAACCATAGCCAAAACATGGAAAGAGCCTAAGTGTCCATCAACGGACGAATGGATCAAGAAGATGTGGTTTATCTATACCATGGAATACTACATGGCAATGAGAAACAATGAAATCTGGCCATGTGTAGCAACATCGATGGACCTTGAGGGTGTTATGCTGAGCTAAATAAGTCAGACAAAGAAGGACAAATATCATATGTTTGCACGTGTAGGAGGATTAGGAGGAACTTAACTGAGGAACAAGGGGGAGAAGAAGGGGTGAAATGGTGGGGGAAAGGGAGAGAGGCAAACCATGAGAGACTCTTGAATGCTGACAAAAACTGAGAACTGATGGATGTAGGGTGGAGGGGGAAAGGGCATGGAGGAGGGCACTCATGGGGATGAGCACTGGGTGTTATGTGGAAACTAATTTGACAATAAACTATTTGTAAAAGAAAAAGAAAAAGAAACTGTGTGCATCCCAAGTGTCATTATATTCTCATTCCCTTGAGTGATGCTTCTCTTGTGTAGTATCTTCTGTTACCTTTAGAAAGAAAAGTATACACAGAAATGGATATAAATGAATTTTTTTGCCTCTCTATTTGGAGTTTGGTTCAGCCAATATATATTTTTTAGCTTGAATTATGTTCATTAAATCTATTTTGTGCCAGGCAGTGTTCCATGTGCTGGGAATACAAGGATGACTGGGTTCCTCTGTCTGCCAAGTGCCATTAATTCTGGTGAGGGGAGAGAGACTGAAAGACAGCATTTCAATGCAGTGTAATCAGTGCTATGTACAGGGTGTGGCAGAGGCTGTAGTTGCCTCCCCAATAACCATTCCCGCTTTATAGTTGACAGAACTCTGATTTTGTTCAAACTGACAGGGTGCCCAGATAAATTCCAGGTCCCTAGAGTCATTCTATGCTAGGTGTGGCTGTGTGATGGAGATCTGATGAGTGGGACATATACAGAGATTTGACTGGGATTCTGATGGAGCTGCTGTCTTGCTAAATGGGGATTATCACAGGGGACATTGCTCTTCTCCCTTTTCCCTGCTTTGAAAATGAACATAATGTCCAATTATTTAGCAGCCATTGAAAACTAAATTGTATACATTTAAAGTATACAGCATGATGCTTTGATGTATGTATATGTATAGTGATTACTATAGTCAAGCTAATTAACATATTCATCTCCTCACGTATAGTTACCATAACTTTTTGTTGTCAGAGCACCTGGAATCTACTCTTTCAGCAAATTTCAGTATACAATGCAATATTATTAACTGTAGGCATCATGTTGGATATTTGATCTATAGGTTTGTTCACTCTACCTAACTGCAACTTTGTCCCTATGACCAACATCTTTCCATTTGCACCCCCTCCCAAAGGCACTCGTTACCGTTGTTCTACTCTCTGCTTTTATGTGGATTACACATATAGGGGAGGTCATGCAGTAGTGTTCTTTCTGTGTCTGGTTTACTTCACTTAACATAATGTCCTCCAGGTTCATCCGTATTGTAAATCACAGGATTTCCTTCGTTGTTAAGGCTGAATAGTATTCTAGTTTGGGGTGTGTGTGTGTGTGTTTGTGTGTGTGTGTGTGTATGCTATAGTTTTTTTTTATTTATCTATTTACTTATCCATCAGCAGCCATTTTGTGACCATGAAAGACAGAAGCATGAGGGAAAAGGTAAGAGATTCAAGTGATACGAGTCCTGATGTCACTGAGTTCCTGAACCAATACTAACTGTCCTCTAGATCCAAAATCTTGTTATGTGAAAAAAGCACATCTGTGTTTGTTTGAGCTTCTATAAGGCAAGTTTTCTGCTACTTGCAACCAAAGATATTCTTAAATAAGAAGTTCCTATGCATGTGAAGAAAGGAGATGCTATTTCTTGCAGAGTACTAAGCAGCTAAGAGGAAGCACCATGGTTCCAGGCAGAAAATCAGCCCTGTATTGCCTGGGAAGGATGCTTGGCAAAATGCCTCTTGTTTGTCAGTGAGGACATTCTCATCCATCACGGACACTTCAGAACACCACTCAGGCTACAATCAAGAAAGATAAAAAAGTTGGATGGACCTGCCTCCTGGGAGATTCCAGTCCAATATGAGATATGTTCCCCAAGAGTCTTCCATGAACTAAAGACAGTCGGTAAGCAATGGCCAAACTGGTTATGATATCATGTGATTGACCCCATTTGCTCAGGGACCTCAGTTGGGAACTCATAGTTCCCTCTGACTTGGATCACACCAGAGCCATCCACAGTCCACATTTCAGGTTAAACCCTTGCCACGTTTTCCAGAAGCAGAGCCTTAGAAATCCTGACTGTGGCCAGAATCATAGATCTGCATCTGCCAAGACTAACAGACTGGTAGACAGTCTTTTTTCCTGCCCTTACAACTCCCAAAGAGATACCTGCTTTTTCCAGTAACTCACTTTTCTCTATTTTGCCCTTTTCTTTCTCAGGCACAAGTTGAAAGTCTCACAGATGGCTGTGGGGAAAATAACTGCTTGTTTCAAACATGCTGTGGGAGATGCATTCCTGCCCCTTCTCTTCCTATTGCATAGTTCTTGGCCTGTCTTGGCCCTATCTCTAGTAGATTGCGATGCCGTAGCCTCAGTCTATAAGTCCCCATATCTCCAGCAGTCCAGCTGGCAGATGGGTCTGCTGGCATTTGCATTCTTCTTCTAAGTAGTTTGGCAAATAGGAGACTTTGTCTTTCTCTTTGGAAGCCTGACTTTTAATTTTTGGGCTAAAGGTAGAATTCAGTATTGTGCCTAGGAACTCACAGACCTCAGAGGACATTTCCACCCCTTTCTGTTATGCCTACCTATAATCTGTAAAGTGTGGTTTGTGGTGCAAAATAAACCACAGGAGTGAGCTGGTTTGAGTTGGAACCCCATTTTCGGGGAGGTGAGGCAGCACAAAGTTGGGCACCCTTGGAGTATGAATTGGCATTGAGGGCTGGAGGAGAAGACTTGAGGCAACTCATGAAAATATATCTATGATCCAAAATAAGGACAAACATACTTTGAGTTTCCAGGTTTAGTTTTGATAAATTGGAGGCAACTGAAAAGATTAGGGCCTTTAAAGCAATTGCATAGGTAAAGCTAATATAGATGTCAAAATTGAAAATAACCATTAAGATAAAAGGCAAGTGATATCTGACATTCAGAAGAGACTAGGCATGGGTTAAAACATGGTCTTGTCTTTTGGTTTCTCAAGGTTTTGTCTTTGTCTTTCTCTTTCCACTGAATCAGTGGAAACCACCTCTCATTTAGACTATTTATGCTTTCTGCCCTAAATTTGTTTTGTGTATCTTTCTGAGTTTTAGTTTCTTCACTGGTAATGTGGGGGTATATAAATCCGTTTGTGTGTGAGTGTGAGTGTGTGAGTGTGTGTGTGTGTGTGCGCGCGTGCACATGCGTGCGCATATAAATATATAATATTCATTCTAAAAGTTGTTTTAAAGCTCATATGAATTGATGTCTTTGAATAACCTTTATAAACTCACAAGTTATTTTTTACCCTTCCTCCCTTGCTTCCTTCTTTTGGATCTCTACCGGAAACCAAATAAGAAAAGTCAGTCATGATGGGACAGAGTAGAGGGAGTGTGGGTCCAAGATGGTGACATAGGAAGAACATAGTTTCCTCCCATAGACACAACAAACCTACAGCTACATGTGGACTTTTTAAAAGATGAAAACGAGGGGCGCCTGGGTGGCTTAGTCGGTTAAGCGTCCAACTTTCGCTTAGGCCATGATCTCATGGTTCGTCATTTCGAGCCCCACGTCGGGCTCTGTGCTGACTGCCAGCTCAGAGCCTGGAGCCTGTTTCAGAGTCTGTGACTCTCTCTCTCTCTGACCCTCCCCTGCTCACGCTGTCTCTTTCTCTCTCTCTGAGAAATAAATAAAAATAAATAAAACATTAAAAAAATTAAAATATTAAAACGAAATGAACTGCTCTCTACAACAAAAGATAAAAGGTATACATTGAAATGGATAAGAGAAGGCCAGAGGCATGGTTTCACATCACCTTCCCCCTCCAAGCTTGGCAACATACAATAGGGAGGGATCTCACCAGACAAGCATTTCTCCTAGAAGAGTTGGGGGGAGTTCTCAGATGGGCACCCTGGTCCCTGGGATCTTCATTGGAAAGATGAGTCTCCAGAACAGTTGGCTTAGAAAACCAATGGGCAGGTCTGATGTCCAGTGTGGGGTGGATAGTACTATAGGAAACTGAGATTCTCCTCTTAGAAGGCTTGCATGTGGTCTTGCTCACCCCAAACTCAGTGATAAAAAGAGTTTGAAGGTGTCCTAGGGGATACATGAGGGAGATTCTTTTACTGACTTGGGAGCATTGGTTGGAGCATTTGGGAGACAGTTGAGGCACTCCTTCAAAATGGAGGTGCTGGGAGATATTGCTGTTGTACTCTCCACATAGTCTATTAGCAGAGTGAGTGACTTCATATGTGGCAACCTCTCGTTACCTTGCTGGACAGGGCAGGAATGAGCATCATGCCACTTGTTGAGACCAGAGGGCATTGACGATTGCAGCACTCCCTGTTCCCTGGCTGGAGTGAGTGACCATGAATGATAAAAGGGTTCTTCTGCTCCCTGGCTAAAATCTGTGAACATAGGTGGTTGTGACACTCACCTGCCCTGTGGCTGGGGGCTGGCATGCATGAAGAGTCATAGCAGTCTCCCATTCCCAGCCTAAAACCAGCAAGTGCATACAAAAATTGCACTCCCTTGCTGCTTTGGTAAAGCCCACAGAAGCACATAGTTAAAATTTTTTCCTGCTTTTCTGAAGCTGGAGAGCATGCCTCATCTACTATACTCTCTATATGCTTAAAGCTAGCAGGTGTGCAAAATCTTTACAGGGGACACCCCTTGATGGCCTGGCCCTGATGGCCAAAAGGGCTGATATTACAGGACTGTAATAATGGAAATACAGCTTTTGGAAGGCTACCACCCCCAGTACCCTGCACAGACAGCAGACTGAAATATAACTCCAGTATTCCTGTGGATGAAGCCTATTTACTTAGCCTGGAGTTTCATCCTGAGGGACAGGCTTTAGGTTTCCCACACATCTAGAGGCTAAGGAAGTACTCTCAGGGAATGTAAGTAGGGAGACACCATCCATGTTCACTCCCTTGGCCTCACTACAACTTGACAAGATTTCTCAGAAAAGAGCTTATATACTAATCTGGAGTTCTGATTTTTATAATTTTTGCTCAGAGGATACCTCCAGATCTCCTGGTATAGAAGGCAAAAGAGATTACACTTGTGACCCCATAGAAATGTATACATTTCCACACTGTAAAAGCTCCTTCTTGACAATCTAAAGTCCTCTTCTTGAATTAGTGACAGGTCTTGGCACATCCTCAAAAACAGGTGTGTATCAAGAGTAAATAAGGTGGTTTGGACAATCACAAAAGTCTAAGAGTTAGGGCAAGTTTAAATTAGAAACATCAATATCTGAACAAGGTTATTACTTGAAGACTGAGAAAAGTAGCTCCTTCACCTAATACATAGAAATAAACTCAGAGAGTCAAGCAAAATGAGGAAACAGACAAAAGAGCAAGACAACACCTTAGGAAAACATCTTAATGTATGGAAATATGTAATCTACCTGATAAAGAATTCAAAGTAGTGGTCATAAAGATTCTCACCGAACTCAGGACAAGAATGAATGAACACACAAAAACAGAGTCTCAGAGATGAAGAATAATAATAAAAAAAAAAAACCCAACTAAAAACAAATTAAAGGCAGTCAGAAGCAGGGTAGATGAAGTTGAATTGTGGATCAGTAAGCTGGGAGATAACACAATGGAATTCACCCAAACAGAATAGAAAAGGAATTAAAAAAGAAATAAAACTAGATTAAAGGATATCTGGGACAACACCAAACAGATTAACATTCACATTATGTGGGTCCTGAAAAGAGAAAGAGAGTGAAAAGGCAGAAACCTTATTTGAAGAAATAATGGCTGAAAACTTCCTTAAGGTAGGAAAGGAAACAGAAATCAGATCCAGGAATCCCAGAGAATTCCAAATATAATGAACACAAACAGAACCACACCAAGACACATAAATTAAAATGTCAAAAGTTATAGTCTTAAGAGCAGCAAGGAAAACATTGTTACATACAAAGGGAACCTCACAAGGCTATCAGCAGATTTCTCAGCAGAAACTTTATAAGCCAAAATGGAGTGTTATGACGCAGTCAAAGTACTGAAGGAGAAAATTTTCCAACCAAGAATAATCTACCCTGTAAGTTTATCATTCATATTTGAAGGAGAGATAGTTTTCCAGACAAGCAAAAGGTAAAGGAGTTCATCACTACTAAATAGGTCTAATAAGGAATATGATAGGGACTTCTTTATGCTAAAAAGAAATGATATTAATAACAAGAAACCATATAACATTAAACATCTCAAGAGTGCCTGAGTGGCTCAGTCAGTTGAGCATCTGACTCCAGCTCAGGTCATGATCTCATGGTTCATGAGTTTGAGCCCCACATTGGGCTCACTGCTGTCAGCACAGAGCCCACTTCAGATCCTCTGTCCCCCTCTCTCTCTGCTCATCCCCTGCTTGCACTCTCTCTCTCTCAAAAATAAATAAAAAATTAAAAAATATTAAAAATCTCAGTGGAAAAGCTAAATATACAGTAAAGGTAATGTATTAATCACTTATAATGTTACTACAAAGATTAAAAGACAAAATTAGTAAAGTTAAAACTATAATAATTAGTAAAGAAATATATAAAAATATGTAAAAAGTGACACATAAACATGGTGGGGTAAAGTGAACATGTAGAGCTTGGGAAATATTCAAATGTAAGTTCCTATCAACTTAAACTGATATGTAAGATGATATATGTGAACCTCAAAGTAACCCAGAAAATAAAAACTTATAGTAAATACACAAAAGAAAAAGAGGAATCTAAACATAGCATTAAAGAAAGTCATCAAAACACAAGGGAAGATAAAAAGATAGAAACTGAGGAAATACAAAAACAGCCAGAAAACAAAGTGACAATAAATACATACGCATAAATAATTATTTTACATATAAATGGACTAAATTATCCAATAAAGAGATGTAGAATAGCTGAATGGATAAAAAGAATAAAATAAGATACATATTATCTTACAAAAGACTCACTTCAGAAGTAAGGACACATGCAGACTGAAATGTAAAGACACAAACAGATTAAAATATGAAGAAAGCTGGTGTAGTGATACTTACATCAGATAAGATGGACTTTAAAACAAAATACAATAAAAGATAAAGAGGGAATTACATTATAAAAAGTTCAGTCCAGAAGGAAAACATAACATTTACAAATATGTATAGCCCATCATAGTACCAAAATATATAAAGCAAATATCAAGAGATTGAAAAGGAGAAATTGACAGGAATGCAATAATAGTAGGGAATTTTAACACCCCACTTACATTAATGGATGTAGTAGACAGAATATCAGTAAGTTACATTCACATTAAATGACACATAAGATCAGATGGACTTAACAGATATATACAGAACATTCCATTCAAAAGCAGCTGAATACACATTCATCTCAAGTTCACATGAAACATTTCAGGATAGATTACATGTTAATGATCTAACAAGTCTCAATAAATTCAAGTGGATTGAAATAATATCAAACATCCTTTCCAACCACAATGGCATGAAACTAGAAATCAATTACAAGAAGAAACTGAAAAACTACAAATACATGGAGATTAAACGTGTTGTTGAAAAACTACTGGGTCATTGAGGAAATCAAAAGAGAAATTAAAAAAAAAACCTAGAGACAAATGAAAACAGAAATACAACATACCCAAATCTAAGGGATGCAGCAAAAGTGATTCTAGGAGGAAAGTTTATGGCAATATAGGCCTACCTCAAAAAAAAAAAGAAATCTCAAATATACAATTTAATTTTATATCTAAAGGAACTAGGGAAAGAACAAATCAAGCCCAAAGGTGGTAGAAGGAAAGTAATAATAAAGATCAGAGTAGAAAAAAATGTTATAGAGATTTGGGTGCCTAGATAGCTCAGTTGGTTTAGTTTCCAACTCTTGATTTCAGCTCAGGTCATGATCTCATGGTTAGTGAGATTGAGCCATGCATTGGGCTGCACACTGAGAGTGCAGAGCCTGCCTTGGGATTCTCTCTCCCTCTCACCTTGACCCTACCCACTCTCTCTCTCTCAAAAGTAAATAAACTTTTAAAAAAGAAACAAAATGTAATAGAGACTAAAAAGATAGTAGAAAAGAAACCATTGAAATAGAAAATAGACAATGGAGATAGATAATAAAAATGAAATTAAGAGTTAGTTCTTTGAAAAGATAAAACTGATAAACCTTTAGCTAGACAAACCAAGAAAAATAGAGGGCTCAAAAAGAATCAGAAATAAAAAAGATGTTACAACTGATACAACAGAATTATGAAAAATTATAAAACTACTGTGAATGGTTCTATACCAACAAATTGGATGATCTTGAATAAATGGATAAATTAATAGAAACACGCAGTCATTTTAGGTGCCTGCGTGGCTCAGTTGGTTAAGCATCTGACTTTGGCTCAGGTCATGATCTCATGGTTTGTGAGTTCACGCTCTGTGTAGGGCTCTGTGCTGACAGCTCAGAACATGGAGCCTGCTACAGATTCTGTCTCCCTTTCTCTCTGCCCGTCCCCTGCTCGTGCTCTGTCTCTATGTCTTTCTCTCTCAAAAATAAATAAACATTAAAAAATTTAGAAAGAAATATACAGTTTTTCAAGGATGAATCATGAAGAAATAGAATATCAGGATAGAACTATTATTCATAAGGGGTTGAGTCAATAATCAAATACTTCCTAATGAACAAAAGTCCAGGACCAGATGGTTTTATTGTTGAATTCCACAAAACATTCAAGGAAGATTTACTAACCTCTTTCTCAGACTCTTTCAAAATATTGAAGAGGAAGCTTCAAACTTCTAAATTTATTTTATGAGACTAGCATTACCCACACAAGGATACCCTACACAAGAAAGGAAATTATAGGCCAATATCTCATATGAACACAGATGCAAAAATTCTGAACAAAATATTAGCAAACCAAATTCAACAGTTCATTAAAAAGTTCATACATATGATCAAATGGGTTTATTCCAGAGATGCAAGGATGGTTCAGTATCTACATATCAATCAACATGAAACACTACATTAACAAAATGAAAAATAAAAATCACATGATCATCTCACTAGATGCAGAAAAAGCACTTCACAGTTTATGATAAAAAGTCTTAACAGAGTTGGATATCAAGGAAACATACCTCAACATAGTAAAAGCCATATATGTCCAGTCCGCAGTGAATATCATATTCAGTGGTGAAAGCCCAAAGTTTTTCTGCTAAGATCAAGAATAAGACAAAAGATTCCTACTACCCTAACTTTTATTCAACACAGTATTGGAAGTCCTTGACAGAACAATTAGGCAACGAAAAGGAATGAAAGACATGCAAATTAGAAAGGAGGAAGTAAAACTGTAACTATTTGCAGATGACATAATGCTATATATAGAAAGCCCTAAACCCTCCACCAAAACACTGTTAGAATAATGAATTAAAGTTGCAAGGTACAAACTTTATATACAAAAATATGTTGCATTTCTATACACTAACAACAAACCATCAGAATAATAATTTAAGAAAACCATTCCATTTACAATGGCATCAAAAAGTAAAATACTCAGAGATAAATTTTACCAAGTAGATGAAAAACCTAAGCTTTGAAACTGTAAGATACCAGTGAAAGAAATTCAAGATGACACAAATAATTGGAAAGATATTCTGTGCTCATGAATAGAACATATTAGTATTAAGATGTTCATACTACAAAAACAGTCTATAGATTCAATGCGGTGCCTATCAGAATTCCTTTTTAAAAATTTATTTATTTATTTTAATAGTTTATTGTCAAGTTGGTTTCCATATAACACCCAGTGCTCATCCCAACAAGTGCCCATCACTCCCCTTCCCCTCTCCCTCACCATCATCAACCCTCAGTTTGTTCTCAGCATTCAAGAGTCTCTCATGGTTTGCCTCCCTCTCTCTCCCCCACTATTTTTCCCCTTCTCCCCCATGGTCCTCAGTTAAGTTCCTCCTAATCCTCCTATACGTGCAAACATATGGTATCTGTCCTTCTCTGCCTGACTTATTTTGCTCAGCATAACACCCTCAAGGTCCATCCAGGTTGCAACACATGGCCAGATTTTATTCTTTCTCATTGCCATGTAGTATTCCGTTGTATAGTGAACCACATCTTCTTGATCCATTCGTCAGTTGATGGACATTTAGGCTCTTTCCATGTTTTGGCTTTTGTTGAAAGTGCTGCTCTGGGGGCGCCTAGGTGGCTCAGTTAATTAAGCATCTGACTTCGGTACAGGTCATGATCTCATGGTTCATGGGTTCGAGCCCTGTGTCAGGCTCTGTGCTGACAGCTAGCTCCGAGCCTGGAGCCTGTTTCGGATTCTGTATCTCCTTCTCTCTCTGACCCTCCCCTGCTAGTNTTGTATGATGTGAGAAAATGATTTAGTTTCATTCTTCTGTATGTTGCTGTCCAGTTCTCCCAGTACCATCTGTTAAAGAGGCTGTCTTTTTTCCACTGGAATTCCAATGACATTTTTCACAGGACTAGAACAAATAATTCTAAAATATATATGGAATTACACAAGAACCTGAATAGCCAAAACAATATTGAGAAAGAAGAACAAAACTGGAGACATGATACTATCAGATTTCAAACTATTCTGCAAAGCTATGGTTGTCAAAATAGTTTGGTACTGACATAAAAATAGACATATGGGGTGCCTGGGTCGCTCAGTCGGTTAAGCGTCTGACTTCGGCTCAGGTCATGATCTCACGGTTTGTGGGTTCGAGCCCCGCGTTGGGCTCTGTGTTGACAGCTAGCTCAGAGCCTGGATCCTGCTTCGGATTCTGTGTCTCCTCTCTCTGACCCTTCACTGCTCACACTTTCTCTTTCAGAAATAAATAAAATATTAAAAACAATTTTTAAATGGACATATAAATTAATGTAATAGGATAGTGAGCCCAGAAATAAACCCATGACTAAACATGTATAGTCATGTTTATGTTTTTGAGAGAGGAGGCATGAATATATAATTAGGAAAGGACAGTCTCTTCAATAAATGATGCTGGGAGAACTGGACAGAAACATGCAAAAGATTGAAACTGGACCACTTTCTTGTACCATACACAAAAATAAACTCAAAATGGGTAAAGATTTGAATGTAAGACCAGAGACCACAGAACTCCTTGAAGAGAATATAGACAATAAGCTTCTTTGCATCAATCTTAGAGGGTTATTTTTGGGGAGGATATGACTTTAAAGGCAGGGGTAACAAAAACAAAAGTAAGCAATTAGGACTACATAAAACTAAAAAGCTTCTGTACAGTGAAGGAACCCATCAACAAAACAAAAAAGACAAGCTACTGAATGGGAGAAGATATTTGTAAATCATGTATTCAACAGGGCATTGGTATCTAAAATATATAAAGAACTCATACAACTCAAAAACAAAACAAAAAAGCAACCAGATTAAAATGTGGGCATAGGATTTGTATAGACACTTCGCTAGAGTAGACATACAGATGGCAGACAGACACATGAAGAGACACTCAACATCATTAATCAAAACCACAATGAAATATCATCTCATACTTGTCAGAATGGCTGCTATCCAAAAGATAAGACATAACAAGTGTTGGCAAGAATGTGGAGTAAAGGGGGAAAAAAAAGAATGTGGAGTAAAGGCAACCTTTGTGTAATGTTGGTGGGAATGTAAATTGGTGTATTCACTGTGAAAAACATTATGGAGGCTCCTCAAAAAATTACACACAGAGCTGCCATATAATATGGCAGTTCTAATACTGAGTATCTGTCTGAAGAAACGAAGACACTGTGAAAGGATACATGGATCCCTATGTTCATTTCAGCTTTATTTACAATAGCCAGATGTGGAAACAATGTAAATGTCCATTGATGAATGGATAAAGATGTGGTGTGTATGAGTAAACCTTGGATTACGAGTAACTTGCTCTGCAAGTGTTTTGCAAGATGAGCAAACATTTCTAATAAATTTTAACTTCATAAAGAAATGATGTCTTGCAATATGAGCAGTATATAATGACAAATGTCACATGATCACAACTGAACCAATGGTTCTTCTCTTTTCTCTCACTCTCTTGCTTGCTGTGGGATTATGGGTAATCATCTCTTATGCTTGGATGCTTGGTCTCAGGCTGTGGTGTTTGGCAGAAATTAGTGATTTTTCGATTTTTCAGATTGTTGGAAGGTGCCCACAACTAGCACTGCTGTATTTTTTGTCACTTCAAAGCACCTATGGATAGTCATTTGGTTTTCTGTACAAGAGTAAGCTTAGGAATGTTTTGCTTCATTCTAGGTCAGGCTGCCTGCAGATAGAGACTCTTTCCTCTGCTGCCTTATTACCAGTTACATTAAATACAGTATATGACAAAGAGTTTATTAATCCTGAACTATAGTCAACATCCTTGTGAATATATACACTGGCCCCCATGCAGAAAAAGGTTGAAAAGAAAGGTGGTAAGAAGGAGATGATTTCGGTGGAAGGTAAAGAAGGAAATCATCAAGAAGTATGAATGAAGTATACAAGTGTCCAAAATTGCAAGATTTTATAAGAAGTCTACATCTGCATCCCATCTGCAGGGGAGGAAGAGAAAAAGGCAGAGGGATCCCTAACTTCGAATGAGACAAGGAGATGTGTAAAATGTGGAAATAGTGTAAAATTTTGTACAAAAGTATCATTCGAATAAGACTGTAGCAGCACGAGCGATTAATATATTTGATGACAATGTAATGTCTTCCTACACAATAATCCCTCTCTCTCTTGATTCCCTCACACCAGCCGCAAAGGTTTTCAAAGATAAGTGCAGGTTCACGTGTTTATTTTTCTTTGTTTTTGTATTTTTGTTATTTTTTGTATTATACATTATTGTGATTTTTTATATGAATACTTTTGGATTGTGGAATCAATCATCTGAGTTTCCGTTATTTCTTACGGGGAAATTCACTTTGATATACAAGTGCTTTGGATTCCAAGCATGTTTCCAGAGAGAATTTTGCTCACAAACCAAGGTTTTACTGTATACATACACACACACGCGCGCGCACGCGCACACGCACACACACACACACACACTCTTACACAATGGCACTCAGCCATAAAAATCAATGAAATCTTGCCTTTTCCAACATAATGGTTGGATCTGGAGGATATTATCCTAAGTGAAAGAAGTTAAAGAAATACAAATATCATGTGATTTCACTTATCTATGGAATATAAAAAACAAAACAAAATTTAGACTCATTGGTAGATAGCAGATGGTGGTTTCCAGAAATAAAGGGGGTAAGGATAGCAAAATGGATGAAAGAGATTAAGAAATATGAAAGTGAAGTTATAAATTAGTTATGGGGATAAAATGTACAGCAGGGGAATATGGTAGATATTATTACATTAATTTCGTATATTGACATATGTTAACTAGACTTACTGTGGTGACTGTTTCACACTTGTATACATTACATACAATGTATCAAAATGCCAAATTACTATGTTGTATACCTGAAGTTAATATATTGTGTCACTTCATTAGATAAACAAAAAAAATTTTAAGTCAGTCATAAAACAAGAGGCAGAAAGGCAAAACCCAGTGAGATACAAGTCAGTAACTCCCTCCTAGTATTACTAGTTCAGTGTGAAAAGGGCAGAGTTGTTTCAAGCTCTGAGGCT
Source organism: Crocuta crocuta (assembly GCF_008692635.1). NCBI lineage: Eukaryota > Metazoa > Chordata > Mammalia > Carnivora > Hyaenidae > Crocuta > Crocuta crocuta. The sequence continues at coordinate 3,741,943 of NW_027531917.1, forward strand.
ATGATGCATGACTAGTTACCGTTTCATTACAGACTTTTAGGAGGTAACACTGCTTTCAGAATCCACAGGATAGACTATGGATTTCCCTTTGTTCTACCTTTCCTTTGGAATGGAGACTAGAATCCAGATTAGAGAACTGAGACAACTGGGCATCACAGAATGGGCAGGTACATCCTCTGGAAAGCTGAGGCTATGTATAACTAGAGCTTGACTTTAGGGTTTGAGAAGATAAGAGCATATGGCTCTAATGGTCATTAATATCCACTTCCAGATACACAGACATATGCACAAACTCACACCCTTTGAAGTTGGGCACTGCCTAAAAGTGCCTAGAGGTGGCCAGTGACGTGTGAGCAGGAGTAGCATGTATCCCTTGCAGTCTCCGTGACTGGTGGGGGATTCTTCTGCTCTCTGTCTCACTGCCATGCCGACTAAGGGGGCCATGTGTTTTAGATCATGCGGCCAGAGAGCAGAGTTTCTGAGCCTGGATCTCAGGAGGGACAGTTGCCCTGCAGAGTATCCTGGACTGCAGATGATTTTTGTGTGAACAGGAAGCAACCTTTGTGGTATTGGGTGGGGTAGAATAGCAGCATAACAGGCCATGCTGAACAGTACAGGGCATATGGAAAGAGGGCTTCTCTTGGTGGCTTCCTTGCACTCTGCCTGCTTCTAAGCAGCCAAACCACTGCAGAGTGTCCCACTTATCTTTTGTTTTTCCTCTATCCCAAACCCAGAGTAGCAGCTGTGTGGAGGGTTGCAGCTGTTGCAATTGAAGGAAGGAAATGGCTGCTCCTCTTCCCTTTGGAATTAGTTTTGTCACGTAAGTGGTTTACATGGTGGTCTCCACAGATGCCCCGCGTGTGTTCTCAGGTGCTTCCCCTATTTCACATGCACCCTGCCCTACCCGCAATCCAATGCATACACAGCAGCCACGGACCCCCCACAGAGCCAGGAGGCATTGTAACCCTTGAGGAGGCCCAGGATCCCTTTTGGAAAGTAGCAGACCTGATGTGCGCCACCCACACACCCAGCTGTTGCAGAACTGATGTAGCCACAAGCAAAGAGAATCTGCAGAGCTATTTCCTGGCAGGGCTCATGAATGTGGTTCAGTCTTTTTTTCTCTCTGAGAGTATAAAAATCCTATATTTCAAGTGACTTAGAAAGGGATGATGTGCCTGAAAGATAGTTTAAGTTATTCCTGTGGGTTTGCTTACCATGATGGCTTCATTTCATGTTCTCCTCATGTACGCTCTGTCCCTGAGGCTTTTAGAATTTGTATCACAATCTTGATATAGGCATCATTTTGGTTTATTTAGTTGGATGTAATCATCATTTAATGTAATTTTTTCATAGCATTAATTTAAAAATCTATTGTAATTTTAAAAATATATAAAATGTAATACTTAAATTTTATGAGCTGATTAAAATATATTTAAAAATGTTCAAATCTTAAAATGGAGCTTTTAAAATATATTACTAAAACATACCTCTCTAGAAAGTTATGATATTGATTAATTGATTATCTTTACCTATACAAAAGAGCTATGATTAGGAGAAGCGTATGATAGAATGCCAACATCTAAGCCATTGCCTGTTTAGAAATATTGATGCTCATTCAATTAGTTAAAAATATAGACACACTCTACTGAAATCATCTTCAATTTTACATTCATTTTTTAATGTTTATTTATTTTTGAGGTGGGGGAGGGACAGAGAGAGAGGGAGACACAGAATCTGAAACAGGCTCCAGGCTCTGAAATGTCAGCACGGAGCCCGACCTGGGGCTCGAACTCACAAACTATGAGATCATGACCTGAGCCAAAGTCAGATGCTTAACTGACTAAGCCACCCAGATGCCCAGTTTTGAGTTCATTTTAATCCAAGAGATGAGAACATTTTGTCAGGTTTATTTTATTGAAACTTATTCCATTAATATGATTTAAAGATTGTTGTTTCTTTTTACTAACTAAATTGCATTTTTTTAAAAATCTAGTACATCGGGCACCTTGGTGATTCAGTTGGTTAAGTGTTTGACTTTGGCTCAGGTCATGATCTCACAGTTTGTGGGTTCAAGCCCCAGGTCGGGCCTTGTGCTGACATTTCAGAGCCTGGAGCCTGTTTCAGAATCTGTGTCTCCCTTTTTCTCTGTCCCTCCCCCTTCCCCTCAAAAATAAACATTAATTTTTTTTTTTTTTAATCTGGTACAAAGTCCTAGCTCCACATTTCTGACCTGGGAGAGCGGGGAGAATCTAACTGGAAATCAGAGCACAGGGACCATTCTGAACTTGAGTATAATTAATTACATTTTCTGTTGGGTGTGATTAGTAACTCAGTGTTAGTTGTGGTGATGAGCACAACCACTGTTTTAGTGTTTGGATGAATTACCGTTTATGTTGAATTAAGAGACATAAATGTACATCTACGTGTCCAATCCTCATTTACTCAAATTTTGTCTTTGGACATTCAGCCCTGATTCTATAGGGTAAATTCCAGATGAAAATTGTAATACAAAATTCACTTAAAATACAGATTTTGGCCAAATATACTCTTAGCTCTGCTCAAACAGCCTTTGTGGCTCTGATAGGAAACCTTTCCACATGTGTGGACAAGATTTGGCCCAAAGTGGCTAGATTTGAGTTAACATGGTTATCATGTACAGAAATGGAAATTGCTTAGTCCATTCATGAATTTCCAAATCATTCACTGTAAAGATCTTTTTGCTTGGGGCTGCCAGTCAAGTCTAAACACAAAAGGACCCTGAAATCTGTGAAATGAAGCACCTAACCCCTTAGGCTGGATAAGAATCAAGGTGCAGTAATAGGGTTATGTCTTAAGCTTTGTTTATTCTTATAGAGTTTGCCAAAGATTAGTATTTGTCTGAAGTCCTTAAAGGAAGAATTGTATAGCTTGTCTCAACAGGAAGAATTGGTCTTAAATCTATGACCTTTGGAGGCATTTGAGACTTGGGGAGAAGAGGAAAATGAGAAGGTTCTCATAAATGCAGCCATTCCTATTCTTCCTCTTAGATCTCCTTATATAGATGAGTATCCATGAAATTATTTCTTCTACTGGTTTATTTTTCAGTGCCATAGACTGAAATATTTATTGAAAAGCTTATTAGCAATAAGCTGCCAATGAGCCTTTGATTGTTTAAATAATAGTCTTAAGGAAAATCCTTAATTAAGAGCAGTCCATACTAAAATTTCATAGATTCAAAATGACTCCATTGACCTATTCCATTGAGTATTAGTACTGGATTGGAATAACATATTTAAAGTAAGGCTACCAGTTAAAATAGGCTAAATGCTTAGTAACAAAGAACTGTAAGCTTTTAGAAGTTTAAAACTTTTGCTCACATTGCATGTCCATTGTAGGTTGTTTTCAGGACAGTATAGAAGAGACTACATGTATACACTGCTAAATTGTCAAATCAAAAAGAAAAAGAGTAGGGGAGAGCAAAAAAGGAACAGAGCGGAATATACACTGATTCTTAGAGCTTCTTCTGAGTATTTACATAAAACACTTCTGTTCACATTCCATTTGCCAAAGATATTTACATGGCCACACCTACCTTCAAGAGCAGGAGTATAACCCTAAGAATTTCCCAGAAGGAAAACTAAAAATATTTGCTAAACATAAATGCCAACCACACTGGGGCACCTGGGTAGCTTACTTAACCTGTTGTGTGTCTGACTTCGGCTCAGGTCATGATCTCACCATTCGTGGGTTCGAGCCCCACATCGGGCTATTTGCGGGCAATTCAGAGCCTGGAGCCTGCTTCGGATTCTGTGCCTCCCTCTTTCTATGCCCCTCCGCTGCTCCTGCTGTCTCTCTCTTTCTCTCAAAAATAAATAAAACATTAAAAATTAAAAAAATGACAACCATACTGAATTTTAATTCGTTCTAATCCACCTAAACCCAGTAAATGCTGAAGTGTATTTTATTTTTTAAAAAATTTTTTAATGTTTTTTATTTATTTCTAGGGGAGAGAGAGAGCGTGAGCAGGGGAGGGTCAGAGAGAGGGAGTCACAGACTCTGAAACAGGCTCCAGGCTCTGAGCTGGCAGTCAGCGCAGCGCCCGACGCAGGGCTCGAACCCACGAACCGCGAGATCATGACCTAAGTGAAAGTTGGACACTTAACCGACTAAGCCACCCAGGCGCCCCTGAAGTGTATTTTAATTAGGAACTCATCCAGCAGCTACTTGGGTCTCATAGATACATCTAGACGTCAGCCAATATTTCTGGAAAGTTAGCCCTTCATAAACATGAAAATGACCTTAGATGTACTAGCAGAGTTGAAAGGAGTAGATGAATAGCCAGCACTAGAGGTGGAGTTGTGGGAGCATGCTAAGAAGTGTCAAGAAATAAGCATATCCAAGAAGATAATTCCAGTATAGTAAAAAAGGAGACAGTATTTGAAGTCAGAAGATAGTTTTAGCCCTAAGTTTGGAACGTACTAAGTATTATGTCTCCATTATTTACCCACTAGGAGTCTTAGCTTCTCCACCCGAGAGATAATCAAATGGATATTACATGTTAAGTACTTTATGACTCCTAAGCACTATGTAGGTATCATTGAAAGGAAGAATACTTATTCTGAGCCATGAGCATATCTGAGCTGAGTCCAAATTTTAATAAGTCACCAATTTTGTCTCAAAATAGAACTGGTATTTGGCATGGCACTAATTCACATCATTTTTATATGTCAGCAACTCTAATTTTAAATCTATAAAATATAATAGATATAAAGGCAATACTGTATAATACTTTACAGAATTAGTTGACACCATATCACTCATGGCTCATGTCAATTTCTATCATTGAACAGAGAAAAAGATTCTAAAAAACCAGATGAGTAATAAAGTAACAGAACAGAAACAAAACCTAAACAAGAAATTAACATAAAATGAATTTCACTGGAGGAAAGCAAAGTAAAAAATAGACCAAAATGTAAGTTGCTGTATCTTTGCATCAGATGTTATAAAATTTTAAGCCTATAAGCTATGTGCAAACTCCCTTTTTTATTTCATCACTACATTTTGAATATTTGAAGCTTGTTGCTCATTCAACAAATAACATTATGGACTCACTAATTGCAAATTTAGGTTCTGGAAACTTTTTAGTGGGTTATTTTTATTTTAATTAATTAAGTTTTATTTTTAATTTTTAATGTTTATTTATTTTTGAGAGAGAGACAGAGCATGAGAAGGGTAGGGGCAGAGAGAGAGGGAAACACAGAATCCAAAGCAGGCTCCAGTCTCTGAGCTGTCAGCACAGAGCCCGACATGAGGCTCGAACCCTCAAACCTAGAGATCATGTCCTGAGCTGAATTCTGGTGCTCAACCGACTGAGCCACCCAAGCACTCCTAGTAGGTTATTTTTAAAGGTTAAAGTCTTTCTTTCCTTTTTTTTCTTTCACTTTCCTCTTTGCTCCTTTTACATTTATTAACTATGGTTAATATAGTTGCATAGAAACTACTGGTTAGGAACGTCATTGTGTTTATCATATTTTCTTTACCCTAGAAGGATGCAAAAGCTAGAAAGAGTTATGGGTAGAGGCTATAATACAGGATTGAATAATGTGCTACAGAGCAAGGAAAAGAAGGTATTTAACTATGTTCAGGGAAGTCAGGAAAGGATTCAGATAGAAGGTGACATTTGAATTGGGTTCACTGTGTAAAAAAGAAAGACAGGGAGAGAAATAGTAGGTAGAAGAAACTGCTTTTGCTAAATTTAGCTGATCTTATGCATCTTAAACATCAAGTGCCTTAAAGTTGTTCCAAAGCAGGATTTTTGTGGAGAGGTGAGATTGCAAAGATAGGCAGGAGACTGAATGACTGACTGACTACAGTTGTTCTCTGTAGGCCATGGCCAAGTAGTTGTGGTGTATTCTAAGTAGATTTTAAATAAGCTAATAAAAAGGCTAACATTCTTATTTATGGAACATTAATATTACCCACACTTAGAGAAAAAATAGTATTTACTCTCGTTTATGTATTTGTGAAATGCTTTCTTACTCTAGTTTGATATCTAAAATTAACTCACCATTTTGGTTCATCTGTGTGATCAGGATGATCTTTATACAATTAAAAATCCCCTGTCCTGATCATCAAGTAATTTCATAAAAGTATCAGTCCCCATTAGGGAATCTAGTCCACATATTCAGTATTTTAACTCCAAAACATTTGAGTACAGTTCATTTCTTGAAGTTGTATTTGACTTTCATGTAATTGTTACAAACATACAGACACAGGGAATGTCCTTGAGATTTTTCCATTGTGTAATCCAGTGCTAAAAGCTTTTAAAAATGAATGGAACTCGCATGCAATTTCCTTCCCTTTTTTAATGTCATCTCAGTATTGCCAACAACCCTAGTGCTGAACAAGCTAATTTTTGATCTCAAAGAACCAAAGGTACTATCATCTTAACTTTTTAGAGTGAGTTCAATTTGTCACATGTTATGATAATAAGTATCTTTGGAAATTAGCAAGCATAAATTAATGAAGGTGATCCAAAATGAATTAGCAGGCTGGAACATTTTGGTTATTATAGTTGGATTCTTTAAAAGAGGACTCAGTAATACATGCTCTCTTTTCTGAAAAGCAGGCTTTATAGGCTAGAATATGCCAATGGTATACTTAAATTTAACAAAGTAATTTGGTATTTGGGGAGGTATGCAATCTTGATTATACTACTATCACTGTAATTCATATTCTTTTTTTCATTCAAAATTGGTAAGACTAATAAGATTGGTAGTGCCTTCTAAGTAAAATATCTCTGACTGTCTTTGGATTCTGATGTCTCTGCGACATTATATCAAATTCTATAGAAGGTAAATAAAAAAGCAAAACTTGAAAAATTGTCATTAGATTTAGTGAGTAGAGAGAGAATACTTGAGAGTGAAATTTTAGTTGAATTTAGGAAGAATCCAGATAATGCTGTAGGATGATGAGGAAAAGATTCATCTAATTTCTTCTTATCTCTGTAAGCTCTTTGTTTACTTCACTCTTGCTGTTTTTGTTAAACTTTGGTTTCAACTGGCCACAATATAGATAGAAAATGATTAATTTTTAGCATTTGACATTGTGAGGGCTTGCTTGGATTCTGGTTTACATAATAGATTTGAGAAATACTTGGCTAGTCAGTTTACTCATTCCCCAATTCACTCTCCCCTTACCATAGGGACAGAAGATAAAGACTCTAAAATGAAGGGAAAACTTCTGAGGTGAGCTGACTTTTTTCTCATGTGGACATTTGCTGGATCCTGGGAGTTTTTCCCTTTGGGAGATTTAGGGCATGACTCAGGGCATGACCTGCAGATTGGACTTGGTTTAGGCATTAAGACGCTTCCAGGGAAGAATTAAAACCAGCCAACTATTGTGTTAGCAGCGTCAGAAAGTTGGAGAGACAAATTGGATACTTTAGGGGCTTCTTCAAATGTATGGCTAGTTTACTCTCTCTGTCACATTGGCTCACTTTGAGATCTGTAGCAGCACTGGAGATGAGAGAGAAGGTCCAAAACCCTCAAAAAGGCAGAGTAAAATCTGAGACATGGAGGCATGGGCCTGCCTTAAGCACTCCATTAGTCTTTCAATCAAGAAGTTTCCTAGATTAAGATGTCTCAAGTGGGGAGCTGAAGAGCTGAAGAGTATGAATGACTAAGCTGGAAGTCCTCAAGTATTTCAGAATCGAGGAGAAAGAGACCGATTTGGTTCTCTTTCAGTAAACTTGAGATGACTATTGCTAAGGCAGTGGACTGAAACAGATAGATGTACACTGAGACTTGCTCTGAAGTCCAGCTCTGACCCAGGTCAATTACTGATTGGATAGAATGATTAGCCTCTTACCTAAGCTGCATAACAGAGAAAAAAAATGAAAGTGTGTGTGTGTGTGTGTGTGTGTGTGTGTGTGTGTGTGTGTGTGGCTTTTCTGGTGAAAGATAAAATCATTGAGACCGTCTTCATTTTTTTATACTCAGTGTCTGACACACAATAAAATATTACTTTACATACAAAAATACATAAAAATACAATCTAGAGGAGAAAGATGGAAACTAGTAGAAGACCAATAGCTGACTCAGGCATCAGAGTTACCAATCTGTTCTTTGAAATAAGTATAATTAATATATTAAACACATTACATGAGATGGAAAGAATAGATAAAAGTATGGAGAATTTCTTCAGGGAACTATATTCTTCTATTTTTAAAAATGTGGACAATTTAGGAAAATACACTATCTAGAAGTAAGAACTCAATGAATGGATTTAAGAGTAGATTGGAGAGAGAAGTATATAGGAAAAGTGAAATGGAAGAGAAGTCAATGAAAATATACAATATTAAGCATATAGAAAAAATTAGAAAAATGGAAATATGTAGAATCATTCAATATACATACATATAATAGGAGTCACAGAAAGAAAATAAGAGAAAATGGGGGGAAATCACTATTTAAATTTTCCACAGCTTGTAAAAGATATCAGCTGAGAGATTCAGGAGAATCTGGGAATCCCAAGTTGAAGACAAACAAAGAAAAGTATACCAAAGTATATCATAAAATCTGAAAACCAAATTTAAGGAGAAAAAAACCTTAATATCTTTATCTTTAAAAACAAATCACCAAGACTTATATCTAACTTCTCAACAGAAATGATGGATGCTAGCAGACAATGAAATAACAGCTTTCAAGTAGAAAGAGAATAACTGCCAACTAATAATTTTATACCCAAAAAATCCTTAAAATAAAAATAGTATTAGCCAAAGGAAAAAAAATGAGGGAATTCATCACTGGCAGGCTCACTTCTGTAAATGTAAATGGACCCTCTTCAAGTAGAAAAATGATTCCAAATGGAGCAGGGAAATATAAGAGAAATTGTGAACTTGAGTAAGTATGGGGGCCACAAAATTCTTAAAAGAGAGCTACTGACAGTTAATTTTAACATCATCTATATATCTCACCTGAATTATAATGGAAATGCTGCATATCAAAACTTGTATTGCTGCACCTAATAGAGTGCTTAAAGAAAAATTGCAACAATATAATTTTTTATATTTTCCATTAAAATTCAGTTCAAAATGGTCCCTAATTTCTAGTTTAATTCCACTATAGTCAGAGAATATTTCTATATACTAGAATAGAAGGAAGTCTTAAAAGTACTTTATATACAACATAAGAAGCTACAGAAAAAAGAGCAAAAGTAAGGAACATGTAAGAAGTCATAAAGAGCAGAAATAAAAAATATGAATATAAAAGAAAAATCAACAAAGTTAAGAGTTGTACTTTGATAAAATTCATAACATTAATCAACTCACAAAAGTGATCAAGAAAAAAATTCCACCAGTTTTCAAAAATGAAAATGTACAGGTCAAATGAAATATTATGAACACTTTCTCAATAAATTTGGTGATTTGGATGAGATGAGATGGGTTAGTAGCTCAAAAACCTAATAATCTATTAAATTTGTCATAAGAAATAGAAAAGTAAGCAATCAGAAATATATTTTTAAAAATGAATTCTTTAAAAAAATTTTTAATATTTATTTTTGAGAGAGAGAGTGCTAGTGGGGGACGGACAGAGGGGGGAGAGAGAGAGAGCACACGCGCGTGCAAGCACTAGTGGGGGAGGGGCAGAGAGAGTGCTAGTGGGGGAGGGGCAGAGAGAGAGAGGGAGGCCAAAGCCAAAGCAGCTCCAAGCTTCAAGCTGTATGCACAGAGCCTGACACGGGGCTCGAACTCACAAACTGAGGTCATGACCTGAGCTGAAGTCAGAGAATTAACCGACTGAGCCACCGAGGCTCAGTGAAAAGTGAATTCTTTTTTTTTTCCAATTTTTAAATTTCTTTTTATTTATTTATTTTTACAAATAGTTTATTGTCAAGTTGGTTTCCATATAACACCCAGTGCTCATCCCCACAAGTGCCCTCCTCCATGCCCATCTCCCCCCTCTCCCCAACACCCACCAGTCCTCAGTGTGTTCTCAGTATTCAAGAGTCTCTCATGGTTTGCCTCTCTCCCTCTCCCCCACCATTTCCCCTCTTCTTCTCCCCCATGGTCCTCCGTTAAGTTCCTCCTAATCCTCCTATACGTGCAAACATATGGTATTTGTCCTTCTCTGCCTGACTTACTTCGCTCAGCATAACACCCTCAAGGTCCATCCATGTTGCTACACATGGCCAGATTTCATTTTTTCTCATTGCCATGTAGTATTCCATCGTATAAGTGAATACTTAATTAAAGTGTTCTCGTAGTCAAATTCTTAAGCCAACACAGCTTCACCGGTGAATTCTTCCAAACCTGTAAGAAAGATGTAACAGAAATATCATACAAATTCTTCCAGAGAACAGAAAAAGAGGGAACAATTTCTCTTTTTAGGAGACATCATATCATGGATTATAAAACTGTGAAAGATATAATAAAGAAAAATTATAAACCAAAGTTTTTCATTAACATCGATGCAAAGAATTAACAAAGTCCACCTAGCAGTACATAAATAAAGGGCTATATCAAAACCAAGCAGAGTTAATTGCAGACATAGAAGGATGGTGTCACATTAGAAAATCACTCAATTTATCACATAAACTACAGAAAAACAGCAAGAATTTATATGCAGATTTAGCCATGTCCCTGAATATGAATTTAATACATATTTCTATATACCAGAAGCAAATGTGAAATGAAACTTAAAATATTATCATTTATAGTAAAATTTTTAAAATCATAGATCTAGCAACTGATGTAACGAGTTCAAATACGTCTATCGCCAAACTATAAAACATTGAAAGAAATTAAGGAAGATTTAAACAAGCAGAAGGATAGTCCATGTTTATAGATGGAAGACTCTCTATTATTAGAATATTCTACCCAAATGAATCTACAAATTTAATGTAATCCTAATAAAAAATATGAGCATACTTTTTGTTAAATGAAAATTAGAAATGCAAAGGGCCAAGAATATTCAAAGTATTCTTGGAGAAGAACATAGCTAAAGGATTTACTTTGCCAGATATCAGAATTTAGTATGAAATTATAGTGAATAAGACAGTGTGGCTTTGGTAATAGGATAGACAAACTGACCATTAGGATAGAGTCTAGAATTAGACTCACATGTATACTCATTTAAGTATAAAAAAGTGCAGGGTTGTCTGGGTAGCTTAGTCGGTTAAGCATTGACTCTTGATTTTGGCTCAGATTAGGATCTTACAGTTTGTGAAATTGAACCCGTATTGGGCTCTGCCTTGATGGTGGGAAGCCTGCTTGGCATTCTCTCTCTCCCTCTCTCTCTCTGCCCTTCCCCTGTATGTGCTCTCTCCCTCACTCTCAACATAAATAAATAAACTTTAAAAAAGTATAAAATGTGCAGCAAAGAATAGTCTTTTCAATAAATAATTCTGAAGCAGTTAGATATCCATATGAAAACTATAAGCTTGACCCTTCCTACTCTATAGAAAATAATAAAATTCAGATGGATTGTATATCTAAATGTAAAAGGCAAACAATAAAGCTTTTAGAAAAAAATATGATGATCAACTTTGTGATCTTGAAGAAGGCAAAGACTTTTAAGCAGAACACAAGAAGATCTTTTTTTAGTACTATTTTCTATTATAGAATTATTATCCCATAGAGTGAATATTTTATTTCCATGAATTAGATACTTCTCATATTGGCACATTTTCTTGTCTACTATAAGCTCAAATAATTAGATCTTTTCAATGAAATTTACTTTATCATTGTCACTCCTTTAAAAGTTTTTAAAATTTTTTAAATTAAAAAATATTTTAATGTTTACTTATTTTTGAGAAAGAGAGAGAGAAAGAAAGAGAGAGAGAATGATTGGGGGGAGCAGCAGAGAGAGAGAGAGACTGAGAATCCAAAACAGGCTCCAGGCTCTGAGCTGTCAGCACAGAGCCTGATGTGGGACTCAAACTCATATCATGAAATCATGACCTGAGCCAAAGTCAGATGCTTAATGACTGGGCCACCCAGGCACCCCTAAATTTTTTAATTTTTAGCTGAAATATAGTTGACATACAATACTATATATTCGTTTCAGGTGTACAACACAACAACTTGACAATTCTATACACTACAAAATGCTCACCGTGACAAGTATAGCCACTATCCATCAACATACAAAGCTATTATAATATTATTGACTATATTCCCCACACTGTGCTTTTCATCCCATAACCTATTCACCTTATAACTACCTCTTAATCCTCCTTACCCATTTTGCCTAAGTCCCCACCCACATCCCTTCCTGCAACCACTATTTTGTTCTCTGTATTTATGAGTCTGTTTCTGCTTGTTTGTTCACTGGTTTTGTTTTCTTAGATTTCACAAACAAGTGAAATTGTATGGTATATTCTTTCTCTGACTCTTTTCACTTAACATAATACCCTTCAGGTCCACTCATCCATTCATGTTGTTATGAATGGCATTATGGCTGAGTAATATTCCATTTGTGTGTGTGTGTGTGTGTGTGTGTGTTTAACATCTGTCAATGTACATTTAGGTTGCTTCCATATCTTGGCTATTGTAAATAATGCTGCAGTAAACACAGGAGTGCATGTATCTGTTTGAATTAGTGTTTTAATTTGCTTGGATTAAATACCCAGAAGTGGAATTATTGCATCATATAATGATTTTTCTATTTTTAATTTTTTGAAGAACCTCCATATTGGTTTCCACAGGGGCTGCACCAGTTTACATTCTCACCAACACTACATGAGGGTTCCCTTTTCTTCACATCCTTGCTGATCCTTGTCATTTCTTGTCCTTTTGATACTAGTCAAAATGGCTAGTGAACCAGGTGATCTTAGTAACACTATTCATAATAGGAAAATAGCTGAATTCTCCTCAAGAGCCTGCCAAGAGTAGACTGGATTAATGAATTGTGGTACATCACAGAACAGAATACTATACAGTATACAGTATAGTAGCCGACTGCTGAGAAGTGTTCACCTCAAGACTTCATTTTGAAGTGTGTGCCTGCTTTTAGAGTATGTTTAATATCATTGAAACACACATTTCAGAAAGAAACAAGAGGCCTGGTCTGCGTAACTCTAGGGAAGGGGACATGCACCTCTCTGTTTGGCCTATGAGAGTCCTGTATTTGTTCCTATAATTTGCCAAGCCTTCATTCATTATTCCCATATGGCTAACCAGTGTTTGAGCAGAGTTTGGTCTCATGTCAGCTGAGACTTGAGAAATGTGTCCCTTTAGTCACAGAGAGACTAAAAGTGATCAATATCTCCAACCAGTTCAGTGGTGTTTACCCAATTGTTTTATTCAATGGGATAGAATTAAGGTATTTTTAATTTGAAACTCTTTCCTTCCTTCCTTCCTTCCTTCCTTCCTTCCTTCCTTCCTTTCTTTCTTTCTTTCTTTCTTTCTTTCTTTCTTTCTTTCTTTCTTTCTTTCTTTCTTTCTTTCTTTCTTTCGATTGGGGAGATAGGGCTGGCAAACATACCCCCAGATGTTTGAAGAAAGCAATGTGGTGTGAGGAGTCTTGCATTAAAAATCTGTCCCTGAGGCCGAAATTGCTATTTTGGTATGCTTTAATGTGGCATCTAACATGCAGTGAGGAAAAAAAAATAGAGGATTGGTTTTCTTCTGTGATAATGAATTAGACACAAAGCCTTGATCATTAAACTTCAATCTGCAGTTAAACCAAGTTTTGTCGTATCTTTTTAAGGGTTAGGAAATTCTACTACCAAATAAAATATTTTTCTTTTACCCACATTACCATACTACTGACAAGTCTTCATCTCAGAACTCTTCATTCAGAAATGTGTAGTTGTTTCCAGAGTATTTCTAATACTGCTAGAACACACATTTCAGAAAGAAATGGGAAGCCCAGTCTGGGTAGCTCGTTGGAGGGCGCAGTGCACCTCTCTAGTAAGAGTTTGGCCTGTGAGAGGCGATGTTCCTGTCATTTGCCAATTCAGCCTTTGCTATTCTCACGTGGCTCACCAGTGTCTGAGCAGCGTTTGGCCTTGCGTCAGCTGGGGACTTGGGTGGTGTGTCCCTTTAATCACAGAGTGACCAAAAGTGATCAGTCTTTCCAGCCATGTTAATGTTTTGATACTAAAAAAAAAAAAGTCAGTTTTTAAGAACATTAATCATATTGACTCATTTTTTAAGGCATATTTTTCACAGTCCCTGGCCTAGAATGGATATGTCACTACTGGGCATCAGCAGTCACAGACTTGGCTATTTTAGCAAAGTTGGGAGAAAGTAGTGCTGGTGGCCAAGTGAGTTGCCTGAGTTATTAAGAGTTGGAGTGAGTCCTGATCTAGTCAGGGTTAGATTCCTCCTACTTACCACTGTTCCTGGCAGTGTCCCTCATTGTGGCTGAAAGGGGGCCTCTAGGATTCAGGAATCTGAGACTGTAATGGGAGAGGGGAGGTCCAGGTCCTCCCAGAAAGGAGATGTCTCAGAGTAACCTCATGTGGCCGACATGTGCCTGGTCCCTGTGCCAGTCTGCACTCAGCTGAAGTACCACTTAATCCTTCCCCTGTCTACATGGAGTTGCTTGGCCTCCATCAGGGAAAGCGCACTCAGGACACTGGAGCTATTTATCATGGTTTCCAAGCAGGTTCATGCTGTCTTCACTTCCCACTTATGTAACTCCCACAGAAGAGGCAGATAGTTTCTCCAAATAGAGGAAGGGGTGAGGAAGGTGATGGAGGAGAAACAGTTGTTATTCCCAGGTAGACTATTATTGGCTGGGAAATGATCACAAGAGGTGGAAAAATTTTAGAGATGGAAAGATCTTAGATATAAAATCATCTCAATCTTCTAGTCTGTATGTGTAGAAGTAAGGACTCAAATAACTGAAGTGACTTATCCAAGGTCAAAGTGATAGTGTGGTCAGGATTAAGAATTTTTTCCCCAAAGGTTAACAGTTCTCTCTTTCTATCACTCTCTTCCTATCTATAAGTACAATACATAACCTACCTTTGGGTTTCAGTTAAGAAAATTATATTATTCTCAAAATCCCAATAATACTGAAATTATGTAATATTGAGTAAACTATTTTTTCTTTGCTTATTTGTTAGGTCCAAAGATTGTTTCCTCTTGGCTACAGCAAATCCATCATTTGTGAATTTCTCCACCTTAAGAATTAAGGATTTTTTTTTCTTCCCTGTATTTGCCTGGTTGAATCCTCAATCGAAAACAAACAAGCTGTTAATCGGTGAAAAAAAAGGAGAGAGAAAAATCTTCAGAAATTATGTTTAGCCCCATCTGGCCTTAGAAAAACATGGGAATTGGTGATCAAGTACATTCAGCAGGATGGCTGCCTTTCAAGGGAAACAATATCTGGATATTTCTATGTCTAGACCACAGAGGAAAAATGCTTCTTTGGTAATTAACCCATTCAAAGCAGAACAGGCCCACATGCTCTGAGAAACATAGGGAAGAGTTGGAGGGATATATTCACTGAAAATTCAGCCCACTGATGTGAAAGTTTGCTCCCTAGTCTGTATTTCAGCGTTTTGGATCCAGAGTTTATATAGAGTAAAGAATGAATAAGGAATGATACGAAAAATTTTTTTTCTTAACCAGTCAATGGTATTTTTCACTTTACTGTTCCCAGTTCACTCCCTATTTGCATGCCACTGCTAAAGATCTTATGAGAAACCTCCATTGTCCTGGCATATAAAGCAGGGACCCTACAACTTTTGGCCTTAAGGACACTTTCACTGAGAATTTAAAGATAAGGTTACTTAGCTAAGTGGTTTGTCTGAGTTCTGGAGGGGAAAATTATATGAACCCTGGTAGGATTATAATCTTGACTGGATGTAATAAGCTCAGTGTTTGAATTCTGCTTTATCATTTGCAAAGGCTGGATGCGAGTTGATATGCATCATTACCCAACTATGTAATTTATTTTTTAAGAATACCTTTCAGGTACAGGCCACAGAATAGCCCATGAGGTCTATTGCAATGAGGTCTTTTGAACTTTTTTGTGTGCCTATTACACATTAATAATCATAGAAAGTGAAAGAATTCCTTTTACACTTGTTTCCTCAGTACAATCTTGCATATTCTTTCCATAAACATTTATTAATGTAAGGTCCTGCATGCTTACAGAGTTGTTTAAAATCATAATGCTCTGAAAAGATAAACACACAAAGCCTACTTTTAAAATGTAGTCTAGGGGTGCCTGGGTGGCTCAGTCGGTTGAGCGTCCGACTTCAGGTCAGGTCATGATCTCACGGTTGATGGGTTTGAGACCCCCATTGGGCTCTGGGCTGATAGCTCAGAGCCTGGAGCCTGCTTCTGACTTTATATCTCCCTCTCTCTCTGACCCTCCCCTGCTCAAGCTCTGTCTCTCTCTGTCTCAAAAATAAAAGAAAAATGTAAATTAAAAAAATAAAATAAAATGTAGTCTATATGGGGAAACAGAATAAACACAAAAACAAATGTATAATTTATAATTAATTATAATTAATATCCTATAAATGACATAGCAGTGCTGAAAAATATGCAATAGAAGCATTGACCAGTATGTGTTGAAGATAGTTGAAAAGGATTTTTACAAATCCTTTCAGTTAAATGATGAAATAATGGTACACACAATGTTTCAACAACATTTATTACAAAAGTAGTAAAAAATGAAATAAAATCACTGAAACTAATCTCCTAGTTACATTTTTTTTTTCATTTTCTTCTAAGCCTTTTCCATATTCAAGCATAATTTTAGGAATCTCCAGGAGAGCATGAGTTCATCCATGATGAAACTTTTGCCTTTCCAGCCTCCTCCCCACCTGTGTCTTCCCTCTTGCCTACCTCCTGTGAAAGGCCCCCCTTTCTCTATGATATAGCTCTCCACTCTGGACCCTTTCACCTTTACCTGGAGTCCTCTTTTTCTGCACCATCCCCCTATCTCCTCTTCTTTCACCTGTCAAACTCCTGTTCACACTTTTTTTTTTTTAATATTTTTATTTATTTCTAGGAGAGAGAGAGAGAGACAGCGTGAGCAGGGGAGGGTCAGAGAGAGAGGGAGACACAGAATCTGAAACAGGCTTCAGGCTCTGAGCTGGCAGTCAGCACAGAGCCCGATGCGGGGCTCGAACCCACGAACAGCGAGATCATGACCCAAAGGAAAGTCGGACACTTAACCGACTAAGCCACCCAGGCGCCCCATCCTGTTCACACTTTTAAGCCTTGGCATTGCATCTTCCAAGAATTCTTCCTGAAATTTCCATGACTTCTTCCCTTTCCTATTTCTCTTTTTCTTAGTCTCCCCTCCTCTCTCTTCCCACAGATTGTCTTAGATGCTCTTCCTTGGTAAACTTATAAGAATCCTGAGAATTTTTATTTGTGTATTGACTAAATTAGATATTAATGATCTATTTCTATGTCTGTCCCTCCAAATAAGAGGTAAGCACTTTGAGAGCATGAATCATCTTTTGATGTAATATTTTTTAATGCCTGTGTCTGTGTCTGCCAAATAGAAAGGGTTCCATAAAGTTTGTTGAATGAACCAACAACAAACTTCACCTATAGTGCTGAATGAAAAATACAAACTCAGCACTCAAGGAGTTTACCATATAATAGAGAAACAGACAATACATACACAATTAGAAATTACGCTAATTCAATGAAGGAAATAAAAAGTTCTAAGATAGAGAATAGCAGAGCAGATGTGCCCTACATGGGTGATTATAAATGTTAGGTTTTAGTTACAAACAGTTACTGTGTCATATGATGATTGTACATTTAACTTTGTAATAAACTCCCAAACTGTTTTTCATTCTGAACCGTTTTGCATTTCTAACAACAAGATATGAAATTTCCAGGTGCCTTAAGTCCTTGACAGCACTTGACATTGTCTAATTGAAAAAAAAAATTAAGCCATTGTAAAAAATGTGCATTGGTATCTCATTGTGGTTGGAGTTACCCATATGACTATGAGTATAGCTTCATGTACTTATTGCCATAAGTTTACCTTCCTTGGTTCTGTCTCTTTTGTCCATTTTTTATTGGATTATATTCTTAATTTTTTTTGAGTCTTTTTATAATTTCGACAGAAGTTCTTCATTAGATATGTGATTTACAAATATTTTCTCTCAATCTATAGATAGCTATTTTATTCTCCTGACTGTCCTTTAAGGGGAAGTTTGTAATTTCAATGATATTTATCCTGCATATAAAATTCTTTGTTGATGGTTTTTCTCCTTGGTGTTTTAAAGATGTCACTCCATTGTTTCTGCCTTTCATAGTTTTTAAATGAGAAGTCTACTGTAATTTTGTTGGAATTCTTTATGTAATGTGTCTTTTTCTCTGACTTCCTCCAAGGTTTCCTCTGATTTTCAGCCAAAATAATGCCATATCCTTTCTTTTAAAAAATTCTTTGTGTGTTTTCAAGCTTCTTAAATATGTAGTTTGGTAATAGTACTTTTGGGAAAATTTCAGAAAAATCTAAATATTTCTTTTTCTTTGTTGTCTTCTGTTTCTGACATTTCAGTTATACTTGTTTAGACTTTTGGTTTGTACCACATCTCTGGGATGTTCTGGCCTTTTCTTTTTTCTTTTTAAATTCTCTCTTTTTGATCTTTGTGCTTTAGTTTGCATAATTTTTATTGATTTACCTTCATGATCATTGATTCTTTCCCAAGTTGTGTCAGCTTGACTGACAAACCTTTTAAAGGCATCCTTGTAATCATGATTCAGATTTGTTTTTAAGTTTATTACTTATTTTGAGAAAGAGAGGCAGAGAAGGAGAGAGAGAGACAGAGAGAATCTCAAGCAGGCTCTACCACCAGTGTGAAACCTGACAAGGGGCTTGAATTCACAAACTGTGAGAGCATATTCTGAGACAAAACTAAGAGTCAGACCCTTAACCGACTGAGCCACCCAGGCACTCCCCTGATTCAGATTTTTAATTAGCTGGTGTATTGAATATAGTAATGCTTTTTCTATTAATATTTATTAAAAATGAGATTGTACTAATCTTGTACTTTTCTTGTACTGTCCTGTTTGAGGTTTGTTATTAAGCTTTTCCTAGCCTCACAAAATAAATTGGCTAGTTTTCTCTCATTTAGAGGCAGTTGGTATTATATAGACATTACTTGTGCCTTGTAGTTTTTCTAAATCTTTCTTGTAAAGTTATCTTGTCCTGGTGTTACTCTGGGGAAGACTTTTTTTAAAAGTGAAATTCACGTAACATACAATTAACCATTTTAAAGTACTGTTCAGTGTCATTTATGGTACAATTCAGTAGTATTTAGTATATTCACACATTTGTACAACTACTAGCTCTTTTTAGTTCCCAAATGTTTTCATTACTTCATAAAAACATTTCATATCCATTAAGTAATCTCTCTCCACTCCCTTCTCTCCACATCTTCTGATAACCTCTTAAATGTACCTTCTGTCTTGATTGATTTGCCTGTTCCAGATATATCATATAAAGAGAACCATGTAATATGTGACTTTTGTGTCTGACTTCTCCCACTTAGCATAATGTTATTGAGGTTGATCCAACTTGTAGCATGTAAGAGTTCTTCATTCTGTTGTATGGCTGAATCACATTCCATTATTTGTATATACCATATTTTGTTTAGCCATTTGTCTATTGATAGACATTTGCGTTGTTTCTGCCTTTTGTCTCTTATGAATAGCACTGCTACAAAATTTTGTCTACAAGTTTCTGTGTGGACATGCTTTTATTTCTCTTGAAATGAAATATACTTAGAAGGGGAATTATTGGGACATATGGTAATTATATGTTAACATTTTTGAGGGATAGCCAAAGAGTTTTCCACGGCAGCTGCGCCATTATACATTCTCACCAGCAATACATGAAGGTTCCAATTTTTCTACATCATTGCCAATACTTGTTATTTTCCATTTTCTTGATTAAACCCATACTAGTGGGTGTGAAGTGGTATCTCATTACAGTTTTGATTTGCATTTCCTTAATGACAGATGATGCTGAATACCTTTTCATGTACGTTTTGGCCATTTACATATCTTTAGGGAAATATCTATTCAAGTCCTTTGGTCATTCAAAATTGTGTTACTTGTCTTTTTGTTGTTGAGTTCTAAGAATTCTTTATAGAATCCGAATATTAAACCATTATTAGATACATAAGTTACAGATTTTTCTCTCATTCTGTAAGTTATAGAAAAGACTTTTGATTAATGATTAACAGCTAGTTTTCTTTAGTGGTGTAAGTATTTTCAAGTTGTATGTTCTTAAGTTTGTTTTTTTCTACAAGAATGATTTTTTTTCAATTTTATTAAATTTTTAAAATATAATTGGATAAAATTTATATGTTCTCTGATGATAATTTTAACATTTGCTCTATTTCAATGACCCCTTGTTGTTTTTAATATTTTTTATTTGTACGTTTTTTGAGTAACACTTTCTTGGTCTTATAAATCTTCTCTTTTGTGTCTTTGTTTTTCACTGCATTATTCTCTTTTCTTACATTTTTTTCTTTCCTTCCACTTTCTTTAAGTACTTTGTTTTTCTTCCACTCTCTTGATTACTTAAATTATTATTTTCAAATAACCTTATATTAAAGATTTTTCAAGGCTTAAAGTTTTAATGTACTGCTTTAGCAACATGCTGAAATTTTTATATGTAGTGCTTTTATCGTCCCAGTCAACATATTTTGTCATTTTCGATGTGATTTCCCCTTAAGCTGGTAAGTTACTTGGGACTGCAGTTCTTAGCACACAAATGCATGGATTTAAAAATTACCATTTTGTTCTGGTTTGTTTGTCTTCTGTTGATTACTAGTTTCTTTTAATTGGCTTTATAGAATGTAGTCTAAATAACATTGATTCTTTGTTAGTTGTTAAAACTTTTTTGTGACTTAGCACATAGTCAATTTTAGAAAACAGTCA
Organism: Crocuta crocuta; assembly: GCF_008692635.1. Lineage (NCBI taxonomy): Eukaryota > Metazoa > Chordata > Mammalia > Carnivora > Hyaenidae > Crocuta > Crocuta crocuta. The sequence goes on from NW_027531917.1 coordinate 3,762,806, forward strand.
ATGTTGAAAAGACTACACATTCTCTACTGATTAGATGCAGAGTTTATAGGTGATCAGTTAGATGAAATATATTTTCTTATACAAAAATTCTGTAACTTGGGGCAACTGGGTGGCTCAGTTGATTAAGCATCTGACTCTTGATTTCAGCTCAGGTCATGATCTCATGGTTCATAAGTTTGAGCCCCATGTGGGGCTCTGCACTATGCAGAATTTGCTTGAGGTTCTTTCCCTCTCCCTGTCTCCCTCCCCCTTTCTCCCTCTCCTTCTCCCTGTCTCTCTGCCCCTCCCTGTGCACAATGCCCACTCTCTTTCTCTCAAAATAAATTTAAAACTGTAACTTTTCTACTTTTTATATACTTGATATATCAATTTTTGACAAAATTGTTTAAAAATAACTCAATGATTTTAGATTTGCAAAATTCACCTTTAGTTCTGACACTGCTGCATAAAATTTTAGGCTATCCATTTAGGTTAATAGTTATGGTATTATAATCATAGTTATTTTGATTATATGTGATCATAATATATTTATGATTATTATATTATATTATATTCATAATATATTAATTATATTAAATATAAAAATATATTTATGATTATTATATTATATAATATTCATAATATATTAAATTATATAATATGTCAAACATGATTTTATATTAATTATTAATTATGATTATTATATATTGTTAGATTATGTTTTTAATTATATAGTATTTCCTTTAATTTTTAGTAGTGTTTGTGCCTTTAATTTCATTTTATTAGACATTAAGTTATTAAACCAGCTTTATCTTGGTCAATAAATATTTTGAGTATCTTTCTTCATACATTTATTTTCTGTATGGCTTTATTATGTGTCACTTTTAGCTGCATATAGCTGTGTGTGTATGTGTGTGTGTGTGTGTGTGTATTCAGATACCAATCTGGTCATCTCTGTATTTTATTAGATGAAATTAGCCTGTTTACATTTATTATTCTGATATTTTAGACTAATTTCTTCCACCTTATTTTGTTTTCAATTATGTTTAAAAGTTGTGATATTTGTCTCTCTGTTTACCTTTTTCTGCTTCTTTGCTAAGTCTTTCCCTGATATCTAATGTACTGATAACTTTTAAGAAACTCTTTCTTTTTCCTGCTTTTTAAATTTTCAAATAATGTATTTCTAATCTTTAATGGGTAGCCTTACATTTTGAACTTTCATATTTAGCTAGGAAGTTCTCTAATAAATCTAGTTACTCAACATTTATATTCTTCCTTAACATGACAAGCTTTATTTGTCCTTTAGCTATGTACTATACTATACACTAGATCTTACTATTTTTCTTTTTAAAAATTTTTTGAATGTTTTTATTTATTTGTGTGTGTGTGTGTGTGAGAGAGAGAGAGACAGCGTGATGGGGGAGGGTCATAGAGAGAGGGAAATACAGAATCTGATGCAGGCTCCAGGCTCTGAGCTGTCAGGCCAGAGCCTGATGCAGGGCTCAATCCCACAAACTGTGAGATCATGACCTGAGCCGAAGTCAGACACTTAACCGACTGAGCCACCCTGGCACCCCTTCTTACTATTTTTCTTTAGGGTGGAGGTTTTAACTTAATTTTAAACAAAAAATATACTAGTTTTATAGTTATTAATTTATTAAATGTATCAGTATATTTCATTACTATCTGTGTTCCCCAATGTTCAGTTTAACTTTTGCTTTCCTTGTGTGTTTTCTTAATGCTTAATATTTATCTTATTGATTAATCATATCCTAATGTGCTACCCAAGTTGGGTAATGATTGTAAAGGAGATAGTAATAAAGATTCTTAATTTTTGTATTTCTAAAGCTGTCTTTATTTTGTCTTCTCAGTTAAAGGCACAACTGAAGTCTACTGTCAACCTCCATTATATGCCAGCCTCTAAAGTTATTTGTCACAGATTTTAGCAACTTTCAATATTTTTAAAGTCTCCTTATCTTCCTGTTGTACATTCTAAATAAATTCATCAGTATATTATACAATTTTATTAATTCTCTCTTTAATTGTGTTCAGTATAAAATTCACTCCATTTATTGAGATTAGAATTTTTTTTTTCATTTTTAAAAAGATATCTAATTCATCCTTTTCCAGAGTCATGCATTTTGGTCAGACTGTTAATAATAATTGTTGTCTCCAGAATGAATTCACAATGAATTTTTTGCTTATCTTTCTTTTTCACTAATAAACTTCATGTGTTTTGCAACTTTTTTTTGCAAACCCTTTTTTAATAAGAGTCTTTTCTTTTCTAATAGTTGTTTCCAATTTTTTCCACCTGGATTCCTGAACCCTCTTTCTGAACTAGGTCTTATAAGGGCATTTTGGCATTATTTTTTTTGTGGTTAAGGCTGCAATATAATTTGCAGTCTTGTTGTTGTGACTCTGACAACAGCAATCCATAGATGCAATTCTGTTTAGGATACAGCCTTAAGTTGCTGCTGAACAACATTATTTTCAGCCCGTTCTTACAGAGCAGCCCATCCATAGTCCTTGGCAAAAGTAGTAAACCTGACTCAGGTCCCCTATAATTTTGTGTGGAACACATTTTGTTCCTGTGCCCTGTAGAGCCAAATGCCTCATTCCCAATGCCTGCTTCCAATTATATTGTATCCAATAGAGCTTTGGCTCAAACTCTCCTCAGTGCTTTGCAGGTTAGGTAGGTTCTATTTCTGATCAGTAGAGATGTTTATTTTTATTTTGTGTGTATGTATACATATACATACATAATTTTAAAAATATGTATATATACGTGTGTATATAGACACATATATACATGTGATATATATTTTTCAAATACATAATTTAAATAAATACATTTTGAAAAAATCTAATGTACTTGGAGTAAAATAGTTTTACATATTATTAGTTTACATCTAAAGTTGAATGTAATATGTTACATGTTATCATTAATTTGGTTTAAATTTAAACATATAGAAAAAAAAACATAACTTGACTCCTGTATGTTATATTTCTCTTTCAATTTTTCAAAGTAGGTATTATATATAAGGCTAGTGTTTTTTTAATTATGGCTTCTGGTTGATTTTTCGTCCCTGGCTATAACAGCAGCCACTATTATAAGTTTTGTGTGTTCATCCAGTTTACATATATATGCATTCATAATAAAATATAGTGTTGTTCTCTATTTTTTAATGTACTTTTATATGGTACCATACCCTGCTGATTTGCTTCTTGCCTTTTCACCTTAATTTTGTTTAAAATAGTCATCCTGACCGATTATTTTAAATTTATTATTCTATTTCAAGATATGAACATAATTTCTTTTTCCTTAAGGTAGATTAGGTTTGTTTTAAAATTTGTATTATTACAACACTGTTACAATTAATATTCTTGCACTTGTTTCATTTTGTGGGTATTTTCAGCTTCTCTAGGGAATATCTTGAATATCTGGATTGTAGAGCATAGCACTTGTAATTCTCTGATGAGCTCCAAAGTTATAATGAATAGTGCCAATGCAATTGTGAAAAAAAATAGTCTTTGTTTGCATTTCTCTGATTATAATAGAAATGAGCATTTTTCAAATATTAACTTTCCATTTGAATTTCCTCTTCTGTGAATTTCCCATTGATATTATGACCAATTTCTTTTGGATTCTTTGCTTTGCTTTATTCATGTGTCTGTGTGTGTGTATGGAAGATAATATATATAACATAATACTATATATATATATTACACATACATACCATTGAACCTTGAACAACATGGGTTTAGACTGTGTGGGCCCCATTATACACAGTATTTTAAAGTACAGTACTGTAAATGTATTTTCTCTTCCTTATGATTTATTAATAACATTTTCTTTTCTCTAGCTTATTTTATTGTAAAAATATGGTAAGTTATACGAATAAAACACAAAATAAAAGTTAATAGACTATATTATGGGTAAGGCTTCTTTCTAGTCAAGAGTAGACTATTAATAATTAAATTTGGGGGGAACCAAAAGTTACATGCAGATTTTCAGCTGCACAAGATGTTGGCACTCCCAGTCCCATTTGTTCAAGGGCCAGCTGTACATATATATATATATACAATTATACATAATAATATATAGTATAATTATATAGGCATATATAATATGTAGCATTATATTTTCCCCCAACTATTCCTAAAATTAATTTTTTCTTAGATATCTTGCAAATGTATCTGAAATAAGAATTAAGAAAGGAAGAAAGGAAAGGCTTAATAGTGCCAAGTGCATTTATTTAATTTGTGTTTACTCACTACCTTGTTCCAGAAAGAATTTACAGTAGCAAAGAGTCAACTATAATATGGCTAAAGAAGATAGTAAAAAGGAAGTAATAAATTAAGAAACCACAGTTTACATAGACAAAGTGGCAGGTAAAATTTATGATTTTAAGGGATAGGAAGTTTATAAAATAAAAATATATGTATCTTATAAAACCCCTGGAAAGAATATTTTCACAAAAAATACTATCTTTTACCCAAAGAATGCAAAATAATACTAATTCAAAGGGATACATGCATCCTGTTGTTTATACTCTCACTATCTATAATAATCAAATTATGGAAAGAGCCCAAATGTCCATAGACTGATGAATGGATAAAGAGGATGTGGGGCGTGTGTGTGTGTGTGTGTGTGTGTGTGTGTGTGTGTGTTTGAATGAATGGAATATTACTTAGCCATCAAAAACAATAAAGCCTTGTCATTTGCAATGACATGGATAGAGCTAAAGTTTACTATTCTAAGTGAAATAAGTTAGGGAAAGACAAATACCATATGATTTCACTCATATGCATAATTTAAGAAACAAGACAAATGATCGTAGGGGAAAAAGAGAGACAAACCAAGAAACAGACTCAACTATAGAGGGGTGATGGGTGGTAGGAAAGGGTTAAATAGTTGATGGGGAATAAGGAGGGCACTTGTGAGGAGCACCAGGTGTTGTATGTAACACTAAATTGTATACCTGAAACTATTATTGCTACTTTATATTAACTAACTGGAATTTAATAAAAGCTAAAAAACAAAAAAAAAAACAAAAAAACAAAATTGGTGCATTTTAAAATTAAAAAATCAATAAAGTATTTCAGAATAAATTTAATAAAGGAAGTGAAAGAGCTGTGCAATATAAAATATAGGATTTTACTGAAAAAAATTAGAAAGACACACACACAAAAAGAAAGATATTTGTGATCATGAATTGGAGGAATTAATATGTTAGAATGTCTATACTACCCCAAGACATCCAGAGACTCAACACAGTTTCTACCAAAATACCAAAGGCATCTTCACAGAAATGGACAATACAACACTAAAATTTGTGCAGAATCATAAAAGACACTGAATAGCCAAAGCAATCCTGAGTAAAAAGAACAAAGCTGGAGGTATTATCATTCCTGATTTCAAACTATGCTACAAAACCATAGTATTGGCACAAAATAGATGGTATTGGCACAAAAATAGATACATAGACCGATGAAACCAGAATAGAGAACCCAGAATTAAATTCCAGCATATACAGTCAACTAATATTTGACAAGAAAGCCAAGGACGCCCAAAGGGGAAAGGATAGTCTCTTCAACAAATGGTACTGGAAAAACTGAAGAATCACATGGAGAATAATGAAATTAGACCTCTATTTTCCACCACTCACAAAAATTAACTTGAAATGGATCACAGACTTAAACAAGGGCCCTGATACCACAAAACTCCTAGAAGAAAATATAGGGAGGAAGCTCCTCAACATTGGTCTTGGCCAGGATTTATTTTTTTACATGATAGCAAAAGCACAAACAAAAGCAAAATTAACATATAGGACTACATCAAGCTCAAAAGCTTCCACACACCGAAAGAACAAAATGAAAAAATCTACATAATGGGAAAAATTTTTGTAAACCATGTATCACATAAGGGGTTAATATCCAAAATGATATAAGGAACTCACACAACTTAAAAACAACAACAAAAATAACCCCCAATGTGACTAAAAACTGGGCAGATCAACTAAGTAGGCATTTTTCCAAAAAGGATATCAAAATGGCCAACAGATCCATGCATGAAAAGATGCTCCATATCACTAATCATCAGGGAATTGCAAATCAAAAAAAAAAATGAGATATTCCCTCACACTTATTAGAAAGGCTACACTTAAGAAAATGAAACAAGGTGTTGGCAAGGATGTGGTGAAAAGAAAGCCCTATACATTATTGGTGCAAATATAAATTTGTCTAACAACTATATAACACAATATGGAGATTTCTCAAAAGATTAAAAATAGATCTACTCTACAATCCAAAATTCCACTATTGGATATATACCCAAAGGAAAGGAAAATATTATCTTGAAGTGATATATAGCCATCTCATGTTTATTGTAGCATTATTCCCAATAGCCAAGATATGGAAACAACTTAAATGCCTATGGACAGATGAATGGAGAAAAAAGAATCTTTGTTATTTTAAATAACTAAGCCAGTGTAATCCAGGGGCAAGGGCTTTTCCATCTTTTGTGGGGGTAGGGACACTGATGCTGTCCCCCTTATTTACTCAGTTGATTTCCTCTGTGCTTCTCCCTCGTTCCTTAATTTTAGCTCTTCTTTGCAACAAAACTTCTTGAAAGATACCTTTATTTATACAGAAATGGAAGGAAATTTTCCAAACTCATTGTACGAGCCCAGCACTACCTTGATTCCAAAACCAGATAAAGACCTCACTAAAAAGGAGAATTATAGACCAATACTTCTGGTGAACATGGATGCAAAAATTCTCAACAAGATACTAACAAACCAAATCCAACAATTCATTAAAAGAATTATTCACCTCATGGTGAGCAAACGGGATTTATTTCTGAGCTTCAGGAGTGGTTTAGTATCCACGAATCAATCAACATGATACACCACATTAGTAAAAGAAAGGATAAGAACCACATGATCCTCTTCATAGATGCAGAAAAAGCATTTAATAAGATACAGCATCTTTTCTTGATAAAAGCCCTAGGGCTAGAAGGAACATACCTCAACATCATAAAGGCCATAAATGAAAAGACCCACAGCTAATATCATCCTCAAAGGAGAAAAATGGAGAGCTTTCCCCCTAAGGTCAGGAATACGACAGGGATGTCCAGTCACCAGTGTTGTTCAGCATAGTACTGGAAGTCCTAGCCTCAGCAATCAGACAACAAAAAGAAATAGAAAGCATCCAAACTGGCAAGGGAAAGGTGAAACTTTCACTCTCTGGAGACAACATGATACTTGCTATGGAAAATCTGAAACCCTCCACCAAAAAATCCTGTTAGACCTGATACATGAATTCAGCAGAGTCACAGGATATAAAAATCACTGTACAGAAATCACTTGTATTTCTATACACCAATAATGAAGCAGCAGAAAGAGAAATCAAGGAATTGATCTCATTTACAATTGTACCAAAAAATCATAAGATACCTAAGAATAAATAAATAAGAGGTAAAGAAGTACTCTGAAAACTATAGAATACTCATGGAAGAAACTGAAGAAGACACAAAGAAGTGGAAAAACAGGGGCACCTGGGTGGCTCAGTCAGTTAAGCGTCCGACTCCGGCTCAGGTCATGATCTCACAGTTCGTGGGTTCGAGCCCCACGTTGGGCTCTGTGCTGACATCCAGCTCAGAGCCTGGAGCCTGTTTCAGATTCTGTGTCTCCCTCTCTCTCTGACCCTCCCCTGCTCACACTGTCTCTTTCTCTCTCTCAGAAATAAATAAAACATTAAAACATTAAAAATTTAAAAAAAAAGAAATGGAAAAACATTCCATGCTCATAGATCAGAAGAACAAACATTGTTAAAATGGCGATACTCCCCAAAGCAATCTACATATTCAGTGCAATCCTTATCAAAATAACACCAGCATTCTTCACAGAGCTAGAACAAAGAGTTCTAAACTTTGTATGGAACCAGAAAAGACCTTGGATAGCCAAAGCCATGTTGAAAATGCAGAGCAAAGCAGGAAGCATCACAATTCTGGATTGCAAGCTGCATTACAAAGCTGTAATTATCAAGACAGTATGGTACTCGCACAAACACAGACACATAGATCAGTGGAACTGAACAGAGAACCCAGAAATGGACCCATAGCTATATGCTAACTCATTTTTGACACAACAGGAAAGAATGTGCAATGGAAAAAAAGAGAGTCTCTTCAAAAAAATGATGTTGGGAAACTTGATAGTGACATACAGAAGAATGAAAGTGGACCACTTTCTTACAACATACACAAAGATAAATGAATGAAAGACCTAAATATGACACAGGAAACCATCAAAATCCTAGCAGAGATCACAAGCAGCAAGAAGATCTAGCAACAAGAAGATCTTGGCCGTAGCAACTTCTTACTACACACATTGCCAGAGGCAAGGGAAACAAAAGCAAAAATGAACTACTGAGACCTCTTCAAGATTAAAAGCTTCTGCACAGTGAAGGAAATAGTCCACAAAACTAAAAGACAACTAATGGAATGGGAAAAGATACTTGCAAATAGCATATAAGATAAAGGGTTAGTATCCAAAATTTATAAAGAACTTATCAAACTCAACACTCCAAAAACAAAGAATCCAGTGAAGAATTGTGCAAAAGACATGAACAGACACTTTACCAAAGAAGACATCCAGATGGCTGACACATGAAAAGATGCTCAACATCACTCATCATCAGGGAAATACAAATCAAAACCACAATGAGATACCACCTCACAGCTATCAGAATGTGCTAAAATTAATAGCACAGGAAAGAACAGATGTTTGCTAGGATTCAGAGAAAGGGGAAGGATTCCACCCTTTTGCACTATTGGTGGAAATGCAGCCACTGTGGAAAACAGTATGGAGTTTCTTCAAAAAATTAAAAATAGTTATCCTTACAACCCAGCAATTGCACTACAAGGTATTTATCCAAAGGATTCAAAAATAGTGATTTGAAGGTTCACATGCATCCCAATGTTTATAGCAGCACTATCAACAATAGCCAAATTATGGAAAGGGCCCCAATGTTCATTCACTGATGAATGGATGAAGAAGACGTGGAATAAATATATACAATGGAATATTACTTGGTGATAAAAAAAAAGTGAAATCTTGCCTTTTGCAACAATGTATCATGCTAAGCAAAATAAGTCAGTCAAAGATAAATATGATTTCACTCATGTGAAATTTAAAAAACGAAAAGATGAAATAGGGGAAAGTAAGGAAAAATAAGATAGAAACACAGGGAGGCAAACCATATCAGACTCTTAAATAGAACAAACAGAGTTGTTGGGAGAGGGGATGGGCTAAATGAGTGATGGGTACTAAGGAGAGCACTTGCTGGGATGAGCACTGGGTTTTATATGTAAGTGATAAGCAGCCAAATTTTATTCCTGAAACCATTATTATTCTTTGTGTTAACTAACTTGGATTTAAATTTTATATGGTCAAATATTAAAGTATACTACAAAGGTATAAGAAAAGATTCCTGTATTTTTAGACTCTTCACCTCTCATTGTCTTAAACTCATTCCAGTCAAGCTGTCACTGTCCTCCATCCTCTAAAATTACTCTTACTAATGTCACCGATAATCCCCACATTACTAAAAGCATAGTCAACTTGCATTTCTCATTTTATGTGACCTATCACAGTTATCATTCTATTTTTCTTTAAAAAAGATTTTCCTTAACTTGACTTCCAGTTCCCACCATACTTTTTTAATTTTTTTTTTTTTGTCTTATTGGCTGTTCTTTCTCAGTCATGAGTCAGCCTCTCCTTATCATTCCAATTTCTTAATGCTGGAATACTTGAATGTCTGTTTTCTTCTTCATGTATGTAGACTCCTGATACATTCTCATTTGATCCCATGTCTTTAAATACCACCTACAGGCTGAAGACTTCTACATTTATATTTCTAGACCAAGCTTCACTCTAGAATTCCAAACTCATATACACAACTACCTACCTGCTGTCGCTATTTGGATGGCTAGTGGACATCTCCTGCTCAACATGTCTAAAGCAAAACTCTTGGTTTTTGCACCATATCTATTCTATTTGCAGCTTTCCCCATTTTGATTGATAGCATCTTTCAAGGTGCTTAGACTAGAACTTGAGTCCTTGAGCCCCCTACTCTCATACTCAGTAGACATCAGAAAATCCTACTGGGATAAGCCTCAAAATGTATATAACATAACTACTTCTTACTACTTCCTTTTCTATTGTTAGAGACTGAACTATTATCATTTCTCCTCTGAATATTTATAGTGGCTTCCAAACCAGTTTCCCTACTTCTATCTTTGTCTCTTTGCAATTCTTTACCAAAGCTGAATTCAAGGTCATCCTTGGAAAACATGTTAGACAATGGCACTTTTTTGCTCAAAATCTAATCATGGATCTCTGTTTCCCTCAAACAAACTAAAAGTCTTTGAAAGTCCTACAAAGTGTCTACATGATCTGACCTCCCCATTACTTCTCTGACCTCATCTTCTACTATCTTTGCCACTGGTCCCTCTGCTGTAACCATACTGACCCTCTTGAGGGAAGTCCTCAAGAAAGGGGAATCCTCTTACATTGTTGTGGGAATGGCAACTGGTGCAGCCACTCTGGAAAACAGTATGGGGCTTCCTCATAAAGTTAAAAATAGAACTACGCTATGACCCAGCAATTGCATTATTCGGTATTTATCCAAAGGATACAAAAATACTAATTCAAAGAGGCACATGCACCGCAAAGTTTATAACAGCATTGTCAATAATAGTCAAATTATGCAAAGAGCTCAAATGTCCATTGACTGATGAATCAATAAAGAAGATGTGGAATAAATATATACAATGGAATTTTACTCAGCCATCAAAAAATGAAATCTTGCCATTTGCAACAACATGAATGGTGCTAGAGTGTATGATGCTAAGCAGAATAAGACAGTCAGAGAAAGACAAACATCATGTGATTTGACTCATATGTGGAATGTAAGAAAGAAAATGATGAACATAGGGGAAGGGAAAGAAAAATAAAATAAGATAGATACAGAAAGGGAGGCAACCACAAGGGACTCTTATATACAGAGAACAAGCTGAGGGTTGTTGGAGGGAGGTGGGTGAGGAGAATGGGATAAATGGGTGATGGGTATTAAGGAGGGCACTTGTTGGGATGAACATTTGGTGTTATATGTAAGTGATAAATCCCTGAATTCTACCCCTGAAACTAATACTACACCATATGTTAACTAAATAGATTTTAAAGAAAATCTTGAAAGAAACAAAAAAAAGTTAAGAATAGAACTACCCTACAATTCAGCAATTGCACTACTAAGTACCCAAAGAATAAAAAAATACTAATTCAAAAGGATGATGCACCCTGATGTTTATAGCAGCATTATTTACAATATCCAAATTATGGAAACAGCCCAAGTGAAAATCATTGTATTTTATAACCAAAAAGCCTCTCCATGGACTGTCTTTTAAAATTAAATATGTAAGTCACTGAGGCAAGGTCAGTTGTGACTGTTCTGTCCATTGTCTCAATTCTAGCTGTTTTGGAGCTTGATTAAAAAGCTAGTAGTAGATTTGTGTTCAGAGAATAAAACACTCCTTTGTTTACCAGGAATGTTAGGCTGAGGAAATCCACCACATTTATAGAACCCTCCTCAAGGAAAAACTGACAGGTTTTCCACTAAGAAATAATTGCTTTTGGAATGATAAGAAGGGAAGTTACTCTACATAAGTGTGTCTGTCTGGACTGGCTATAATTTTTGTTTTTAGTTTGCTTTTTTAGGTAAGTTGAGATAAATCATCATATTCTGACATTTTAACTTTGTTCAGCAATAGTGTGATTTTCTGGTATACTAAGTCTAACTTAAGTGTTAAAATAAATTGGAGCCAAGCTTTACATTCAGACAAAGTCATAAAACTACCATATTCGAAAGTGAGATAGTTGCCTAACAGTTTGAAAGGAATGATTATTGATTTCAATGTCTATTATTTCCTATAGGACAGCATTTATATTAATTCCACATTCCAGAAAAAGATACTAGATAAGTCTAATATGAACACTTAATACTTTACACATTTACTGAGTATGGTCACAACCAATTTTCATTTCCTGAGGTTATGTACAGACTGCATACATTATTATCATCATGTCAGGAAACAATAAATTTAAGCCAGTTCCCATGATTCACTTTGAATCATTTCTCTTTGACATTGGGTCTACCTAATCAAAATCTGCTTCTGATCCCAATTCTCCTTGAGTTGTTTATTTGATTCAGGAAATATATCTTCCTTTCAAAAATGTAGTGTGCATCTGCTCTGTCACTAACACATGCATACCATTATATACACGGGTGTATATACGTAGGTGTATATAAACATACATGAGTATATAAAGACTCTTACAAAGATATGGAGAAACGTACAAGAAGTTACTTTATACATTTCCAAACTCCTACCAAGACTTGCATAGCACACAAGACTCTTCATGGTCTGGCATCTTGCTACTAATCCATTCTTTTCTCATCCACTTCCTCCTCCTACACTCCAGAAACATTGAGCTCCTTGTAGTCCCCCTCCCCTGCTTTTCTGTAACATGATTTACCTTAAATAGAATAAAGCCAAACCTCTTTATTCATTACGTCATTCCTGTATGAGCATTCAGTCTGAGTTTAATAACCATCTCCTCTGAGAAGCCTTCCATGAGTAATCCCAAGAGACTAATAAACTCCTTCTTTTAGGTTTTTATTCTTTGTATGTCTCTCTCATCCAGACTATAACCTCTGTGAAGGCAAAGACTGTGAACAGGTTCTTTAATACATCTCTGTTTCCACAGTCTTTAAGGTAACTCCTAGCATGCAATAGATTATGAATAAATACCTGATTAATAAACTATCAAGGGATTAATTTCTCATGCAAAAGTAATTACTCCCTTTACTGTTGAATTCAGAACACTGAGTGAGTATACCCTCTAGTGAAATTCTTTTTGAATTCCTGAGTTACTACCCAAGTAGATTCCTAATACATACCATGCTCTCCAATGCCTTTTTCAGAAAAAAACTATTGCTCTCAAGAGAAAAAGATATGTTGAGACGGTATGAATTTATGGACAGAAAAATGGTATACAGAATGTATAGACATGACTGAAATACAAGTGGTACACTTAAAGCATGATACTGGTTAAATCAAGGCTTTATGAGCTTGTCTAGAGGCATGGATGTTCGGTAAGACTTTATCTCTACAATAAATAGATTATAAGACCCCCTAAAATTGACAGACAGTTGAATATTTGGAACTCTCCCAATCTAGGTGTCTTGGAAATACTAATGAATTTGTGTCTGTAGTAGCAACTTAAAAAAATCACAAATCTATTATCACACTAGTTTCTCTGCTTCACGTTTCACAAGGTCAAAATCAAGGTGTTGGCCAGACGGGCTATTATCCAAAGACTCTGGGAATAAACTTCTTCCAAGGTCATTTAAATTGTAGGCAGAATTCAGTTTCTTGCCAATCAGGACTGAGGTTCTTGCTCCTTTGCTGGCTGTCAGCCATGGCCTGCCCTTAACTTTTAGGAGCTTTTCTGTGGGTCTTGCATGTGGCTACTGCATTTTAAAACCAGCACACGCATCCTGAATACTTCTCACATTTAATTCTCTTCGGATTCCTTCTTTTGTCACCTCTAGTGTCTCTTGTGCTGCCTATCTCTTCTGCTTCCAAGCAGAGAAAACTCTGTTTTTAAGAACTTCTTTGATTATATCAGGGCTACCTGGATAATCCAGTAAATATCCTTATTTCATGGCTTATAACCTTCATCATATCTTCAAAGTCTCATTTGCCATGTAACATAACATATTTAAAGGTACTTGGTATAAGGACATAAACATTTTTGGGAACTAGCATCCTGCCAATCACAATGTCAATTCATAATTATAGCTTTAAAATATTTCTTGTTGGGGCACCTGTATGCTCAGTTGGTTAAACGTCTGACTCTTGATTTCAGTTCAGGTCATGATCTCACGGTTTGTGGGATCAGCCCTGTGTTGGGCTCTGTGCTGACAGTGTGGAGCCTGCTTGGGATTCTCTCTCTCACTCTCTCTCTCTGCCCATTCATCGCTTATACTTTCTCTCTCTCTCTCAAATAAATTTAAAATAAAATACTTAAAATATTTCTTCTCCATTAATTTACAGGGCAAAACCTCCTAATTTTATATTAATAAAAAGTATATATGTTGGATTTATTACTTTGCTTCCTCTAGCCAAAACAGAGGAGAAAACTTAAGCAAAATATTTACCATATTTGCATTCTCTTAGTTTTTCTTCTGCAATTCTAGTTGGCTCATTCCTGGATCCATATTGGAACACAGTTCATTGGCAATTATGGAATTCTCCTCTGGGTATGTTTGTCTGCACTCAAGCATATATACAGAGGTATGAAGGTTGTTTATAAAATGTTCTTTTCACAGTTTAGTGCGTATATTTCTCTTTGTTGGCTGATTGTTAAATTGTCATGCATTATGCAGTAACATAAAATAAAATAGCTAAACCTTATGTATCTCGTCTAAAGCATCACTAGTCTCTCAGACATGTGGTCCTCACTCCTTTCAAGGGGTCTGTTTGTACAAGTGTCTGCTGCGGAAATTGATTGCCAACATGCTGAATGTATGGGAAAGAACGTTTTTGTCCAGATGTGTTTCAACATTCCAGGACTTACCAGTGTTCTTAAAGCCTAGCACCATGCTTAGCCTATAGTCAGTGCATACTTGATGTTCGTATATTTATAAAATAAAAAATGAGGAAGAAAGGAAGAGCGTGGGTGGGTTCACAGAAAGCAGAACAGTAAATGCAAAGTACATTTTCTTGACTGTCATTAGAAAGAACTAAAACTTGATTTAATGTAACAACTCATAAAATTCAACATCACAAAGTGAAATTTATGTCCTTTGTATTTATGCATTAACTTTTCCTTATAAGAGTGACAGAGCATGAACAGGGGAGGGGCAAAGGGAGAGGGAGACACAGAATCTGACCTAAGCTCTAGGCTCTGAGTTGTCAGCACAGAGGCCCGTGGGGGACTTGAACCCACAAACCGCGAGATCATGACCTGAGTCAGATGCTTAACCGACAAAGCCACCCGGGTGCCCCAAGTTGAGTTTTAAATGCTAATGTTTTCATTTTTTTCTATCTTAAAGATGAATTAAATACTCCAACAGTGAGCTAAGCACCATACAGTATCAAAACAGAATGAATAAGGCTAAATCTTACATTATTGGACTACGGAAGATGCATGCTAATTTGTTTAAAAAAAAAAAGCAAATAAATCACAAAGAAGCCAGGTCCCTTGAGGAAGAATATTGTAATGGAATACCAAGTAAATAACAGAGCAATATTCCCAGTTCTTCCCCAGAAAGGCTTTTCTCAAGTAATTGTAAACTGAGGAAAGGGAATACATAGAAGTCTTTGAGGAATGTTGGATATCGAGTCTGAGTGAACACTGAGTTGGCTACTCAATGGCCCACAAAGTGCAAAAAGGCATTTCAGGAAGGATACTGCTTTCTGTGGGCCAATGAGTTAGAGGAAAAAAAAAGATTAATTAAAAGCAATCTACTAGGGGCACTTGGGAGGCTGAGTGGGTTAAGTGTCCGACTTGAGCTCAGATCATAATCTCACAGCTCCTGAATTCGAGCCCCAAATCAGGCTCTGTCCTGACAGCTCGGAGCCTGGACCCTGCTTCAATTCTGTGTCTCCCTCTCTCTCTTTCTCTGCCCCTCCCCCATGCATGGTCTGTCTCTCTCTCACTCTCTCACAAATAAATAAACATTAAAAAAATTAAAGCAATCTACTAAATAACGACAATAATTCAATGATATGGACAATTCAGATACTAGGAGATTAGAGTATATACTATATTTTTGATAAATTATTGCTATAAATAAAAAGATGTGTGGTCCCATACCTAATA
The DNA here is from genome assembly GCF_008692635.1 of Crocuta crocuta. Taxonomy (NCBI): domain Eukaryota; kingdom Metazoa; phylum Chordata; class Mammalia; order Carnivora; family Hyaenidae; genus Crocuta; species Crocuta crocuta. The sequence goes on from NW_027531917.1 coordinate 3,778,735, forward strand.
TATTTCAAATAATCTCTGATAAAAAACTTTCTCATATCTAAAGTTCTTTATAAAATTTCCATTTTGTTTCTTAAAACTTTAGACATTAGATATTATGATATCCATTTTAAATATCATTTATTTATTCAACAAATATTTATTGTTTATACCAGGTTCTTAGATTCTAGAGTCAGAAAAGAGACATCACAAATAAGTAAATGTTAGAAGGTAATAACTTCTATGTTGAAAAGTAAAAGCAAACCAGGTTAAAGGGTGTCAATAGTGCCACGATGAAAAGGTACGGTACAATTTTAAATACGATGGTTAGGGTGGGACTCATTGTGAAAATGTAATTAAAAGAGGTGATTATTAGTGATGTAGTTATTAGGGGAAAGTATCACTGGGGAAAAAGCAATTAAGGCAAAGTTCCAAAGATAAGAGCATGACGGTACATTGGAAAGTAATGGCTCAGTATGGTTACAGCAGAGTGTGCAGTGGGAAAGATAGTAGAAAATGAGGTCAGAGAAGTAATGGAGAGGTCAGATCATGTAGATACTTTGTAGGACTTTTAAAGACTTGCTTTTGCAAATATCATTTCCCGTTCCACCAGTTCCCCTTTAGTTTTGTTGATTGTTTCCTTTGCAGTCCAGAAGGTTTTCATCTTGATGAAGTCCCAATAGTTTATTTTTGCTTTTATTTCCCTTGCATTTGGAGATGTGTTGAGCAAGAAATTGCTGCAGCTGAGGTCAAAGAGATTGTTGCCTGTTTTCTCCTCTAGGGTTTTGATGTTTTCCTGTCTCAAATTTAGGCCTTCAATCCATTTTGAATTTATTTTTGCATATGGTGTAAGAAAGGGGTCCACTGTCATTCTTCTGCATGTCACTGTCCAGTTTTCGCAACACTATTGTTTGAAGAGACTGTCTTTTTTCCATTGCATATTCTTTCCTGCTTTGTTGAAGATGAGTTATTATACAGTTGTAGATTCATTTCTGGGTTCTCTATTCTGTTCAAGGATCTCTGTGTCTGTTTTTGTGCAAGTACCATACTGTCTTGATAACTACAAGTTTGTAATACAGCTTGCAATCCACAATTGTGATCCTTCCTGCTTTGCTCTGCTTTTTCAACATGGCTTTGGCTATTCAAGGTCTTTTCTGGTTCCATACAAAGTTTAGAATTCTTTGTTCTAGCTCTGTGAAGAATGCTGGTGTTATTTTGATAAGGATTGCATTGAATATGTAGATTGCTTTGGGGAGTATCGCCATTTTAACAATGTTTGTTCTTCTGATCTATGAGCATGGAAAGTTTTTCCATTTCTTTGTGTATTCTTCAGTTTCTTCCATGAGTATCTATAATTTTCAGAGTACTTCTTTACCTCTTATTTAGATTTATTCTTAGGTATCTTATGATTTTTTGGTACAATTGTAAATGGGATCGATTCCTTGATTTCTCTTTCTGCTGCTTCATTATTGGTGTATAGAAATGCAAGTGATTTCTGTACATTGATTTTTATATCCTGTGACTCTGCTGAATTCATGTATCAGGTCTAACAGGATTTTTTGGTGGAGGGTTTCAGATTTTCCATAGCAAGTATCATGTCGTCTCCGGAGAGTGAAAGTTTCACCTTTTCCTTGCCAGTTTGGATGCTTTCTATTTCTTTTTGTTGTCTGATTGCTGAGGCTAGGACTTCCAGTACTATGCTGAACAACACTGGTGACTGGACATCCCTGTCGTATTCCTGACCTTAGGGGGAAAGCTCTCCATTTTTCTCCTTTGAGGATGATATTAGCTGTGGGTCTTTTCATTTATGGCCTTTATGATGTTGAGGTATGTTCCTTCTAGCCCTAAGGTTTTTATCAAGAAAAGATGCTGTATTTTATGAAATGCTTTTTCTGCATCTATGAAGAGGATCATGTGGTTCTTATCCTTTCTTTTACTAATGTGGTGTATCATGTTGATTGATTCGTGGATACTAAACCACTCCTGAAGCTCAGAAATAAATCCCGTTTGCTCATGGTGAATAATTCTTTTAATGAATTGTTGGATTTGGTTTGTTAGTATCTTGTTGACAATTTTTGCATCCATGTTCATCAGGGATATTGGTTTATAATTCTGTTTTAGTGGAGTCTTTGCTCTTGGAATCAAGATAGTGCTGGCCTCATGAAATGAGTTTGGAAGTTTTCCTTCCATTTATATTTCTTGGAAGAGTTTCAAAAGAATAGGTTTAACTCTTCTTTAAATGTTTGGTAGAATTCCATTGGGAAGCCACCTGGTCCTGGACTCTTTTGTGTTGGGGAATGTTTTGATGACTGATTCAATTTCTTTATTGGTTATGGGTGTCTTATAATATTCTATTTCTTCCTCTTTCAGTTTTGGTAGTTTATATGTTTCTAGGAATTTATGCATTTCTTCCAGATTTCCCAGTATATAATTGCTCATAATATTTTCTTATAATTGTTTGTATTTTTACAGTGTTGGTTGTGATCTCTCCTCTTTCCTTCATGATTTTATTTATTTGGTTCCCTTTTTTTAAAACGTTTATTCAGTTTTGAGAAACAGACAGCATGAGCTGGGGAGGCGCTGAGAGAGAGGGGAGACACAGAATCGGATGCAGGCTCCAGGCTCTGAACTGTCAGCACAGAGCCTGATGCAGGGCTCGGACACATGAACCATGAGATCATGAACTGAGCTGAAGTTGGCCGCTTTCTTTTTTTAATGTTTTATTTATTTTTGAGAGAGAGAGATAGAGACAGCCTGAGCAGGGGAGGGTCAGAGAGAGAGGGAGACAGAATCTGAAGCAGACTCCGGGCTCTGATCCAGCTGTCAGCACAGAACCCCACGTGGGGCTCAAACCCACAAACCATGAGATCATGACCTTAGCCGAAGTCAGATGCTTAACTGACTGAGCCACCCAAACGCCCCTGTCTTTTCTTTTTGATAAGTCTAGCTAGGAGCTTATCAATTTTGTTTAATTCTCTCAAAGAACGGACTCCTAGCTTTGTTGATGTGTTCTCCTGGGTTTTTGATTTTGATATCATTTATTTCTACTCTAATCTTTATTATTTCCCTTCTTCTGCTGGTTTTGGACTTTATTTGCTGTTCTTTTTTCCAGCTCCTTTAGGTCTAATGTTAATTTGTACATTTGAGATCTTTGTGCTTCTTGACGAAGACCTATATTGCAGTATACTTCCCTCTTATGACTGCCTTTGCTGCTTCCCAAAGCTTTTGGATGATTTTTCAATCAATCAATCTTTAATTAAAGATTCTTTAATCTCTTGGTTAACCCATTCATTCCTTAGTAGGATATTCTTTGACCTCCATGTATTTGTCGTCTTTCCAAATTTTATCTTGTGGTTGATTTAAAGTTTCACAGCACTGAGTTCTGAAAATATGCATGGTATGATCTCAATCTTTTTGTGCTTGTTGAGGGCTGATTTGTGACCCATTATGTGATCTGTTCTGGTGAGTGTTCCTTGTCCACTAGAAATAATATGTATTCTGCTGCTTTAGGATGAAATGCTCTGAATATATTTGTTCAGTTCATCTGGTACAGTGTGTCATTCAAAGCCATTGTTCCTTGTTGATCTTCTGCTTAGATGATCTGTCCATTGCTGTAAGTGGGGTGTTAAATACCCCTACTATTATTGCATTATTATCAGTTAGTTTCTTTATGCTTATTTTTTTTAGTTTTTTAAAATAATGTTTATTTATATTTGGGAGAGAGAGGTAGAGGGCAGAGACAGAGGGAGACAGAATCTGAAGTAAGCTCCAGGTTCTGATCTGACAGCACAGAGCCCAATGCGGGACTCAAATCCATGAACCACAAGATCATGACCTGAACTGAAGTCAGATGCTTAACTGACTGAGCCACCCAGGCACCCTTCTTTATACTTGTTATTAATTGATTTATATATTTGACTTCTCCCAAGTTGCAGTCATGAAGATTTTCAAATTTTAGATCCTCTTGTTAGATAGACCCCTTTATTTTGATATAGTGCCTTTCTTCATCTCTTATTACAGTCTTGGGTTTGAAACCTAGTTTGTCTGATATAAGTATTCCTACTCCAGCTTTCTTTTGTAGTCCATTTCCATGATAAATGGTTCTCCATCCTCTCACTTTCAATCTGCTGGCGTCTTTAGATCTAAAATGAGTCTCTGGTAGGTAGCATATGCATCTTTTTTTAAAATCCATTCTAATACCCTTTGTCTTTTTATTGGAACTTTAGTCCATTTACACTAAGATTAATTTTGATAGATATGAATTTAGTGCCATTGTACTACCTGTATTACTGTACAGGTAGACAGTCTGTAGATTGCCTCTGTTCCTGTACAATATTTGTTGCTTTTGGTCTCTTTCTCACTCACAGTATCCCCTTTGATAATTCTAATGAGCTTGTTTAATGTCCACAGACTGCTTTAGTTTTTGCTTGTCTTGGATACTCCTTATCTCTTCTATTCTGAATGACTGCCTTGCTGAATAAAAGATTCTTGGCTGCATATTTTTCCCATTTAGCACATTGAATATATCATGCCACTCTTTTCTGTCCCCCCAAAGTCCCGTGGACAGGTCTGCTGCTAACCTTATGTGTCTATCCTTGTAAGTTAAGGACCTTCTGTCCTTAGCTGCTTTCAGGATTCTCTCCTTATCTTTGTATTTTGCAAGTTTCACTATGATATGTTGTGGTGTTGGCCAGTTTCTGCTGATGTTGAGGAGAGTTCTCTGTGCCTTTTGGATTTGAACGTTTGTTTGCTTCCCTAAGTTAGTGAAGTTCTCAGGTATAATTTGTTCAAATAAACCTTCTGCCCCAATTTCCTGCTCTCCTTCTTCTGGGACTACAATTATACAGATATTATTGTGCTTTATGAAATCGCTGAGTTCCCAAAGAGTATATTCATGATCTAATAGTTTTTGTTTCCTCTTCTTTTCAGCTTCATTATTTTCCATAATTTTATCTTCTATATTGCCTATTTATTCTTCTGATTCTTCTATCCTCGTGATTACATCTTAGTGATAGTATTTTTTAAATTTTGGCCTGACTAGTTTCTAGGTCTTTTATCTCTGTCAGAAGGTTTCTCTGGTGACTTCTATGCTCTTTTCAAGACCAGTTAGTATTCTTATGACTGTTGATCTAAATATTTGTTCAGATACATTGCTTAAATCTGTTTTGGACAAATCCCCGTCTGTGATTTCTTCTTAACCTCTCTTTTGGAGAATTCCTCTATCTTGTCATTTTCTCTAGATTTCTATTTTTGCTTGTTATGAAAGGTGTTATGTTGTCTGATCTTGAGAGTAATGCTATATTAAGAAGGGGTCATACCCTATCCAGGGCCTGGTGCTTCAAGCAGTGTTTCTGATGTATGCTGTGTGCACTCTGCTGTTGTGATTTGTCTGCTCGCCAGTCCTCTGCAGAGTTCCTTCTTGCTTGCGGTAGGGTGCATTTGGACCTGTAAGTAGGTGTGTTTAGATTTATTTGTTAAAATAAGCCTGTTTTTGTTAAAAAAAAAAAACTCTGATCCAAAAAATGAGAAAATGAAATGAAAAACACATGAACAACAACAACAAAAAACTGTAAGCATAATTCCAATAAAGAAAGAAAAGAAGAAAGCCTGGTCCTATTTCTACCAGAACTGAAGCTGACGCTTTGGAGTGCCCTGATCAGTAGACTTTTTGCATGTGAGGTGCCTTTCTTGGTCCTCTGTGGGGAAGTCCCGCAGTGCTGGCTCACAGTCAGACATGCCCCAGTAAAGATGTCCCTCTCAGGCATGGGTGTGGGGATGGGGGTGGGGTTAGTGTAAGGACACCCAGCCTCCACTAGGGGTGCTGTGCCAACTGTTTTGGTGGGCTGTGGGGAAGATGGTGTCACCCTGCTCTCTCTTCCCTGGCTTATGCCAGCTGCTGTTCAGAGAATCCTCACAGACAAGTCAACAACCTCCTACCTTTTGTTCCGTGCTTCCGTCAGATCCTTACCCTCAACCTTTCTGTGCCCAGGCCATCAACATGCCAGTTGCCAAAGCTCTCCTGTGTTTTATCTCTGGTGCACAGATGGGATTCAAAACTCTAAATTTAAAGAAACTAGCAAGGCCCAGACCCCCTCCTCTCCTCCAGAGGAGAACCTTCAAGTGCTCTACCTTGTGCCGTTCTGTCTCAGAAAACCTGTTGAATAGCCACGTAGGTGCCTAGAGCTAGCTTATGGTGAGGCACAATGGAAAGCTGTGATCAGGTAATCTACCCTCTGTTTGAGCTTCTGTCCCTGGTTATTGAACTGCCACTCAAGGGTGCCAGCTGGGTCTTTGTCATTGAACAGGCAATATACCCTCTTCCAAATGCACTCCAGGAAGGGGAATGTTCTCTCCCAGTGCAACCCAGGGGAACCCCACAACTCACTGTCCACTGTCTGTTCCAAGAACTCCACTCGCCTTCTCCCCAGAGGCACCGCTGTCTTTTCAGATATACTCTGGTGAATGGCACAGACTTTCAAAACCTTGGAATCTAAACTACACTGCTTGTAGTAACTTGCGACAGTCAGTTCCTCCCGATTCCCCATTCAGTGGTTTTGGAGGAGTGATTTTCTTGTGCAAACCCACCTCTCTACTCTCTTTCCCCATCTGTCCTTTTCCTCTGCATGAAAACGGCTCCCTCCCTTCCATAGCACCATGGCTTTTCTCTACCTCAGTACATGTCTCTGTACCTGTGTTTACTATGTTTTCTACCTCAAGATACGTAGATTGTTCTCTTAGTCCTCCAAATGATTTCCTAGGTGTTCAAAATTATTTGATGTTGCCACACCTGTGTTCAAGGGATGAGGCAAGCCCAAGGTACCCTTACTACTCTACGATCTTTACTCCTCCTCCTCTATTTTTAACTTTTTGAGTAACCTCCATACTGTTTTCCAGGGTGGCTGCATCAGTTTGCATTCCCACGAATAATGCAAGAGGGTTTCCCTTTCTCCATATCCTTCTCAATCCCTCATTTCTTGTGTTGTTGATTTTAGCAATTCTAACAAGTGTGAGATGATATTTCATTGTAGTTTTGATTTTTGTTTCCCTGATGATCAGTGATGTTGAAGATCTTTTCGTGTGTCTCTTGGCCATCTGTATATCTTCTTTGGAAAAATGTCTATTCATATTTTCTACACAGTTTTTAGTCATCAACTGATGAATGGATAAAGATGTGGTATATATGTGTGTGTGTGTGTGTGTATAAAACAAATATAAATGTTACCATTTGCAATGACATGGATGGAACCAGAGAGCATTATGCTAAGTGAAATAAGTCCATTAGAGAAAGACAAACACCATATTATTTCACTCATGTGGAATTTAAGAAACAAATGAACAAAGGGAAATAAAAGAGAAAGCATGAGGCAATCCCAGAAATAGACTCTTAACTATAAAGAATAAACTGATAGTTACTAGAAGGGAAGTGAGTTGGGGGATGCATTAAATAAGTGATGGGGATTAAGGAGTGCACTTGTTTTTTAAAAAAAAATTAGTTTACTTTGAGAAAGAAAGAGAGCAGAGGAGGGACAGAGAGAGAATCTCGAGCAGGCTCCATTTTGTCAGCATGGAAACTGTCTTGGAGCTCAATGTCACCAACCGTGAGATAATGACCTGAGCCAAAATCTAGAGTCAGAAGGTGCCTCAAGGAGTGCACTTGTGATGAGCATCAGGTTGTATGGAAATGCTGAAGCACTATATTGTACACCTGACACTAATATTATACTGTATGTTCATTAAATAGAATTTAATTAAAAACTTGGGGCGTCTGAGTGGTTCAGTTGGTTAAGCGTCTGACTTTGGCTCAGGTTATGATCTCACAGTCCATGAGTTCAAGCCCCACATCGGACTCTGTGCTGACAGCTCAGAGCCTGGAACCTGCTTCAGATTCTGTGTCTCCCCTCTCTCTCTGGCCCTGCCCCACTCTCACTCTGTCTCTCTCTTAAACATAAAATAAACACTAAACAAATGTTTTTCTAATTTAAAACTTTATATTTATATATAAAATTATAAATTATTAAAATTATATTATATATATTTATATTGGGATGGAATATAAATTATCTTTCCCAATACATCCCTTCGTACAGAGGAGAATCTTCACCTGCTATTGCTCTAGCATTTCCTAAAGACAGTTCACTATCTTAGTCTAATCTGACATTAAGGGTAGGTACTCATCAAAAGGGGTAACCAGATCGCCTTAGGTTCAGCAACTCAGTCATTGCATGTAGCGTTCTCTTTTCAGAAACATATCATTTATAAAAATATATCTCTTTTTAAGTTCAGAATGAAGGGAAGTGAATAGAGAGAGGAACTAAGAGGAAGAGATTTGGAGGGGTTTGGCTGACAAAACTGTAGTATTCAAAGAAAGAGGGCTACTAGCGATCCTCTCCAGTAGGCTATTTTTCTTATACCATGATGCCAACGTGTTTTGGGTAATTCTGCCTTTTAATTGACACACTACTGAAAATGAAATGGCATTTCCTTCTGAGTTTTTAACCATGTCCCATTCCCCAAATTGAGTATTTGGCCTCCTTTAAGTGAACTTGGAACTTCACCTCTCTAGGCCTCCATTTCTTTAATTGAAAAAAAAAAATGTAAAAAAGAAATGTTTCATGTCTTCCAAATCTATGAATTTTTGTCTAACTATAATCCTTAAAACTGAGATCTTCAGGCACTGAACAAAAGTTCTTTTTCTGAAAAATTTTTTATGTTTATTGATTTTTGAGAGAGAGACAGAGTGTGAACAGGGGAGGGGCAGAGAGAGAGGGAGACACAGAATCTGAAGCAGGCTCCAGGCTTTAAGCTGCCAGCACAGAGCCTGACATGGGGCCCAAACCCAAAGATCATTATGATCACGACTTGAGCTGAAGTCACACTTAACCGACTGAGCCACCCAGGTGCCCCCAAAAATTCTTAAGAAATGGATCAAACTTTATATTTTTCCTTCCTTCTTAATGACATATATCTACCACATGTCAGACATTGTACCATCTCTTTTTTTCTTCTGCTTTAAGTTTTATGCCATATGTTTTAGGTTGTTAGGGATGCCATAACAAAGTACCGCTGACAGGGTGGCATAAAAAATGGAAATTTATTTTGTTATTGTTGTGGAGGCTAAAAATCTGATATCAAAGTATTAAGAGTTGGTTGCTTTTGAAGCCTCCTTCCTTGGCTTATAGATGGCAATATTTCTTCCAATGTCCTTTGTGCATGTCTGTGTCCTAATTTTCTCTGCTTATAAAGACACAAGTCATATTGGATTAGAGCCTATTCTGATGACGTAATTTAACTTAATTACCTCTTTAATGATCTTATCTCCAAATACAGTCATATTCTGAGATACTAAGAGTTAGAATTTCAACATATAAATTTTGGAAGGACAGAATACATCCCATAATACCACATATAGACTCTATGCCTTGTCCTCTTTTTGCATATCGAAGTCTCTTAGCTGGGCTCATACTGAATACTGTTTGTAAAAATAGTTCAACTGTTACTCCTGCATGAATTACGTGAATATAATATACATAGGGGTTTTTGTAGATGATACTGATAGTAGAATGTGTGTGTGTATAGAAGTATCTATGAAGGAGAAAGATGGATATAAAAAGGAATACAAGGGGAAAAGATAAAGTTTCTTCTTCCCTTATACTCAGCCCTAATCAAGTATTCTTGAGCCCATAATAAGAGAGTTTCAGGCAAATGCACATAAGACTAAGATAAATTCATTTTCTTTTGAAGCTATGAAGATAAAAACGCCACATTTTCTTAGAGAAATAGTGTTTCTTCTTCATAGCTTCCCCTGACACCTGACCTGACCACTCTGTCACAAATCACAGGACAGCTTTGGTGTATTAGGGCTTAGGATAACCACAGCAGCAAATTGCTATGCATCCCTGTGATAGAGAGAGGGAATAGAATGAAGAGGCAGTATTGAAGCTGCTGGATGAAGATACCACAGTGGAAGAAAATGGAAACCATCTGAAATCACAGACAACTATAAAGGGATGGAATTGAAGTTATTCTTTCCAAGTTTAGGGTCTACTAAGAAACATGGAATGCTTGGCATTCATGTAAAAAAAATATCACCTATACCCACGACTGGTGAAACTATGACCATTTGGGTCACGTTTATTAATAATTGCTTGCTTCAACCATTTTTTCTCCTTTTTTTTCACATTGCATATTAGGTAAAAGATCTATCACCTCCAAATTCTATGGAGTTACCAGAAAATAGTGCCTTTTGATATTCAACTTACCCTCTCATTCAGTGTTTCCTTCCAGCCATTTATTACACATGAATAAATTGAAATCTTAGTATATGGTAGACTGCTTCCTCATTTTCAAAAATTATAGATAGTTTTAATGTAAATAGCTTCCTTTAGAAGGGGGCATATATTTAGGTATTTGGGGTGTTCTAGAAACTATTCTCAAATTAATTAGTATCAAAGAAAAGTCTAAAGTATTTCATCTCTAGTCACTGAAAATCAGCAGGCAATATGTATGAACCATAACATTTATCCTCACATCCTAACTATCAACTAAACAGCAGCAGATCAAGCTTCATACGTAGGACTCCATGCTGGATTCATGGTAGGCAATACCTTATGGTGTAGCAGATGCCTTTTTAGCCTGTACACAGGTATTAAACCTCAAACATGGACAATTCCATGAAGAAAATCTTGGGGGGAAGAAATTTTACTAAATCTCTATGTTAAATAACCTAGAATACCCTCAAATGAATATCAGATGAAGAATATCTTTTCTCCCACTTTCTTTGGTGTGTAGGGTTTTGTGTTCACCTGACAACAATAGAAAGCAAATCAAAGTAGCTAAATTAGGTATAGACAAAGTTTGATGTAAGGTTTCATATATTACAGATGCATTGAGTAGTATAATTTTAGAAACATGATGAGGAAAGATTTTTTTTTAATAGTTTATTGTCAAATTAGTTTCCACATAACACTCAGTGCTCATCCCCACAAGTNAGGGAAGATATTTTCTATAAACAATAGTGGGTGTCTGTTATTGGAGATGTCAGTGAAAACCCCATTTTTCTTCTTATTTAGAAGAAACTTTATTTTCTAAATAAGAAGAAAGGTGGGGAGCCAGTTCCTTTTATATCTTATTCCGAAGAAAAGATGTGAAAGGAATTGACAGAATATACATAATCTGAATATAAAGCCCTTTTAAAAAAAAGATTCAGATGCTTCTCAAGACATGAGTTTTTAAAGTAAGTGACTTCAGAAGTCAAAATATGAACTAGGGAGTTTTAAGAACTTGCCAAAATTCAATATATGAACATAGACTTAGGATGTTTTAAAATTTGACATCTAATTTTTATTAAAGTATGTTACAGATGCCAGACCCAAATAAGTAGAATAGATTTTAATGGGGGTTTTTTTTTTTTTGAGTGAGATTCAGCACATTGGACAGGGGGAACAGTACTGTCTAGAAAGGTTTTGTTTATATAATCAACTCTTTATTATGGAATAATAGAGATATTGAAACATTACGGTAGATTAAGAAATCATAGGAAAGAAAATTATCTTGGTTAAAAGACGTTTTTTGAGGGGGATCATAGAGTTTTGATTAGTATATACTCAACTGACTGATGCTTTCTTACTCAGCTAGACCATAATGGAGTACTATGAACACTAGAATTTTTCCCATGTTTTTTGGGGTTTTTTTAAAGTGTGGTTCTTTCCACATTCATTGTTCTGAGCATATTCAAATTCTTTAATCTGTAGTTTTATGTCCTTCAATTCTGGATATTTTCTTTGAAAATGTATTCATTATTTTCTCTTTTTCTTAATTACTATTAGTTAGATGCTGATTCTATAATTTTTATATCCTTTTTATTCCAATATTCCTCTTCTTTGCATTAAAAGTTTTTAAATGTTTAATAAACATTTTTTATGTTTTATTTATTTCTGAGAGAGAGAGAGAGACAGCAGGGGAGGGTCAGAGAGAGAAGGAGATACGGAATCCGAAGCAGCCTCCAGGCTCTGAGTTAGCTGTTAGCACAGAGCCCAATGCAGGGCTCGAGCCCACTAACCATGAGATCATGACCTGAGCCAAAGGTGGACGCTTAACTGACTGAGCAACCCAGAGTCTCCCTCTTCTTTGCATTTTAATCCTACTTTCTGGGTGATCCTCATACCTTATTTTTCTACATATTTTACTGTTTTTTAAAAAGTGTTAGCTGTTTGACTTTAATTTCTCAGAGTTCTTTCTTGTTTTGATTTTCCTCTTTTTGTAACATATATTTTTATTTGAAGATTGCAACATCGTCTTAAATCTGAAGGTTTTAAGTATTTATTTAAATATCTCTTTGCATTATCTCTGTTTTCTCTGTTTCTTTTATTAGATTTGCTTGGTTTGCTTTGGTCTTTCTTTTCTATATTGTAAGCTTTCCTTGAATATGTGTTGATCTCTGTTCTCTACAAGAGTGTGGAACTGAAAGCTGACTGAAGTTCTGTGTGCATGGTTGTGACATGCCATAGTGAGCCTCCTTTAGAACAACTGGATGAATTTCTATTTCATATGCAACAAATGTCAGTGTTTGTATATCAGGTTTGTAGCTCCTCTAACCTGTTGCTTGGAGGCTTGGAGATTTGCTGCTGATGTTCAGGAAGCCGGTTTGACAAAGAGGCTGGGGTCTCACTACTTAATATTCAGACTTACACTTAATGTTTTCATCCTCATCCTGGAATCTCATGCCTGCCCTCTTCTGTGCTTGGCGTTTCAGTCTCTGAAGCATTGCTAACTCAATTTCTCTGAAATATATTTCTTCTGGCTCCAGGGGTTGAAAAAGAGAGGCAGTCATCTGATGCCACAGGTTGGAGTTGTCCATATACGGGCTTCCAGACCCCAGGTGCCTGATGAGTCTTGATTTTTGACCAAAATATCATATTGTCTCTGTTCTTTGATTTTTATTTAAAAATGGTTACGTACTGAGCCCTAATAATAGAATGTCCATATTTCATTGGTCCTATCACTACTGTGTCCTGTTCTCAACAAACTTCCTCTCTCCTCAAACTTGTAGGCCTTTCATCTCCTCATTTATTCTCAGTAGATGGCATCACTTTGGACTCCAAGCCATCAAGTTTCCAGTTCTTCCAACTTTCTTACACGAAACCTTTGTTCCTCTTTTCTTGCTATGAAAGAAAGATCCTTTTTCCCATCTGGAACTAATAGATCCTGGGTTTCATCCTTTTCTGCTTCCTCAGTACCCTACTCTTTTTATTATTTTCTCTTTTTCCTGTCACTTTGCCTCATCTTATCAACATTTTAACATGCTTTAAGCCTCTGTCTTGAGGGAAAACCAACTTTTCTCAAGGAAAAACTTTCTGAATTTCACATTTCCCTCCTATTACTAACTTACTTTTCTCTTTACCATCACAGAAAAGCTTCCTGAGTGTTCTACACTTGTTCTTTACACTTCCTCACTTCTCACTTACACTGAAACCTGTTGCAGTCTGATTTCATACTTAATCAGTCTGTAGAAACTCTCCTCACTGAAATAAAAAAAAATTAAAAATGGCTTTTCTGTAGCCTAATGAAGTGGACATTAGCCCTTACACTATTTAACTATTATTCATTTTTTAGCACTGTTGAGTAATCCTATATACTGGAAACACTTTTCCTTTGGTTTTCACGATAACCCAGTATCACTCAGGATGGGTTAGCTTATACTACAATATAAAACATCCTCTGTATTCATAAAAGATTGAGTTGTTGGGCTCTGATCTGTCTTGTCTTTACTCTTAGATACAAGCTGATAGAGCAGACAGTATCTGAAACATGGCCAATTATTCAAGCAAATGAAAAGGGAAAGCATGATAAATCAGATACTAGCCCTTTTAGTCTCATTTAGAAATTAACATATGCCATGTCTGTTCACATTCCTTTGGCCAAACAAGTTCTGTGACCTCAACTATCTCCAAGGAAGCAGAGAAGTGCAAATTATCTAAGTGTTTACTGGAAGTAATTTGGGAAAAGCACCGAAAAGAACCATTACCAGCTTTTCCAAAAAACTGCCCTAAATATTTATATCTAGGCAAGCAGTATAAACCAAAATACACAATAGTTGGAAGTGTCATTTCTGCCCATTATACCAACTGAATGAATCAATCATGATTAAATGATAGCCACATATATTAGGAATAAATATGTTTAAAATAACTGCATAAATTGTACTGAAATCTAAATACAAACCTCCATTTATTGTATTTCCACTAAGTACTATTGTGTGTGTGGCACAGTGATAAATGATGAAGAGTAAACAAAATAGATATAGGGAAATACTGCATATATCTTGTAAGTCTTGGTTTGCTCCTTATATATCAATGAATTATAAAAAGTGAACTTATAAAAAGTGAACCTGAAAATATAGTTATTTTTGCCTACCAGATAGAAATTTGAGTATTAGCTGAAAATGTGAAGCTCTAGCCATTAAGAGCAGAGAGCATTCCAATTGTCAAAATTCTTTAAAGTTCCTATTAAAAAAATATCACAAGATTTTTCAAGTGCTTCTTGAGAACATGCTGAGATGGAAAGAAAGTTAGATGAAAGATAGTGACTGGGAGCAGACAGTAACTCAGAAGTCTAGTTATAAAATACTTTTTAAGGTGGAAAAACCATGCTAGAACTTCCCAAATCAGGCCAAATTCATTTTAGCTTATGCAGTTGTTTCCTACTGAGTCAGTGCACTATAGAAGGCAGAGACGTCCAACACTTCTGTAATAGGTCAAAGAAAAGAATGTGTGACTGGAGGAAAGAGCGTGAGGCTCACTATAGCAAGTAGGGGCTGCTCCAAGATCACTGCATGGAGACCTTACAGGGTGAATGTTTTTTATCTCAACTGTAGGAAAAATGTTATGACTAAATTTACACAGATAGGAATTCATTTAAACAGGTCTGTCTTTAGTTACTTTTCTGAGGTCCATGATTATTTTAGTGGGATCTTTGGGACTACAGGTGCCTTTCAAATGGAGGACATTTGAAAAAGTAAAACACTGACATTTATTAAATAAAAAAGATAAATTGAGTTAGGGGACACATCTACCTCATGGGAGAAATGCAACTGTTATCAAGATGCTGTGTGAGTGTAATGTTAAACAACCAGCATATCCCTCAGTGGGCTCTCCAGTCTGCTTTATCTGGGATTTTCTTGGAGGCTCACATAGGTGTTCGATAGAGAAACGGCTAGTCAGCCGGGTAAAATAAGGAGAGCTCTGGCTGACTTCCTTTACCAAAGCCAGTCCCTGATCTCACATCTGTCCTTTATTCAGGAATATCCCTGGCTCTGTTTTTATATAGCTCTTCAAGTAGACCAACAGAGTTGACTCAAGGAAACCAGAGGAAAGTGGCAAATGTCCCACCTAGACCTACTTCTTTGGTTATTCAGTTGTTGGGGAAAGTGTAAAGGCATGATCTCCTGTTGAGACTTGGCTCATGATAAGTAGAAGAAAATATCCATATTAGGAGAGTAGTTGCAAAGTCCAAGTTAAATATGACGCCCTTCCTCCCCTCAGGTTACCATATGTGGATATGTGTGCTTAACAGGAGTAAAACATTTCTAGTTTCATCTGGCTTAATTTGGCACGTGTGAATGCAGTTTCTCTTCTCAGAGTGGTTGTTGCTCTCTGGCCAGGTTCCAGTGATCTCACAGTGGAAATTTTCAACGCTAAATTTTATGTGTCTGAAAAATTTTAATGATTAAAAAAATTGTTTATTTTAAGAAAAAAATGACAACATGAAATAAAATATCATCACTTCTATTAACAACTTGAACTGAATCATATATGTAATATAGTAATATAGATGATATCGAATTTAAGCAAATATAGCCACTATCACAAAGTTTGCCCCGGGTACATTTT
The DNA here is from genome assembly GCF_008692635.1 of Crocuta crocuta. Lineage (NCBI taxonomy): Eukaryota > Metazoa > Chordata > Mammalia > Carnivora > Hyaenidae > Crocuta > Crocuta crocuta. The sequence goes on from NW_027531917.1 coordinate 3,794,598, forward strand.
GTTTCTGCAAGATGGCATTTCTGTAAGAGTGGACATTCAAAATGTGACTGGCCATGCATTCTGTCTACAAACTGAATATTCAAATGAAATGAATAGCATCAAAATGTATTTCCAGTTGTTCAAGTAAACTCATGTTTACAATAATTCAACTCAGTAAACACACAGTACATACTTCAAGGTGCACAGCTCAGTGGTTAGGAAGATGGACAGCTACTACTAATTTTGCCACCTTAAGCAAGTTATTTCACCTTCTATGTCTCATTTTCCTCTTCTGTAAATAAGGATAATGTAACTACCTAGAGTTACTGTGAGGATTAAATGATTTAACATATGTAAAGAAGTGCTTACAGCAAGGCTCGGCACATAGTGAAGGCTCCATAAATTGTGGTTATTGCTGCTATTGGCCTATTCCAAACATTGCCCCAGGTGCTGTAGGACATAGATGAATGAATGATAGTCTCTACCTCCAAGGTGCAGAAGTCTAAGAGGTATGCAGTGAATTATAATTCAACTCAGGCTGCTATAGGAGCTCGAACAGAGACACAAAGTATAGTTGACAGTATAGGGGAAGGGCAGGCTTATGACAAGGGCTACATTTGATTTGAGTCTTAAAGGATGGGTAAGATTCTGACAGGAAAAAATGGGAATCATCAAGCATTCTAGTCGGAGGATACAAACACGATAAACTTCTAAAGATAGGAGATGGGGCGCCTGGGTGGCTCAGTTGGTTAAGCATCTGACTTCGGCTCAGGTCATGATCTCACAGTCTGTGGGTTGGAGCCCCACGTCGGGCTCTGTGCCTCTTTCTTTCTTTCTTTCTTTCTTTCTTTCTTTCTTTCTTTCTTTCTTTCTTTCTTTCTTTCTTTCGTATAAATAAGGTTTAACATGGTTGGTTTTGTTCTTGTCAAAAAATAGTGGATACTCTGCTAATGAAACTCTAAATATCTTTAATCTATATCAAGAATGGGCACATTCCAGGGCGCCTGGTGGGTCAATTGCTTGAGCGTCTGACTTCTGCTCAGGTCATGATCTCATGGTTTGTGAGTTCAAGCCCTGCTTCGGGCTTTGTGCTCACGGTGTAGACCCTGCTTTGGATTCTCTGCCTCCCCCTCTCTCTGACCCTCCCCCACTCGCACACTCTCTCAAAAATAAACAAACATTAAAAACTCTACAAAAAAGAATGGGCACATTCCTTAATAATATTAAACTGTGTGTGTGTGTGTGTGTGTGTGTGTGTGTGTGTGTGTGTGTGTGTGTGTGACAGAAAGAGAGAGACAGAGAGAGAGAGAGAGAGAATAGAGTTGTAGGATCTAATTTAAAAGAGTTGTTTGATATTATCAGAGAAATTCTCCAAATTTCTCATTAAATCACTTCTTTATAAGCAACAAGGTAGATTTATTATGTCGCTGTCATTCTTCCATGGTAGAGAGTCCTTGCCCAGTCAGAAATAAAATCAGTGCCAGGGCTCTCAGCAGCTTGACCTACTTAACTAGAATTTTTGTTGGGTTTGTAGCTGAATTCTGCTGAGAAGGTGTCAGAATGGTAGCTCCCCAGGCCAACAGACAGTAGAACACTCAGTGTTGTTGGAAAGACCGGTGCGGGTTCCTAAAGCTCAATTCCTCTCTTTCTTTAACCATATTGCGTTTAGTAGAGCATGGCAAAGTGTGAAGGGTGTTATGTTTTTATATCATCTTCAAACATCAATTAGAGTTTATATTATAGTGATGCCCAAGATTTTCTCCATTCTAAATAGTATTTCTACACGGCTGGTAGATAATGCATGGATTGTCCCGTACAAATTTAATTGAGACGCCTGGGTGGCTCAGTCGGTTAAGCATCCAATGTCAGCTCAGGTCATGATCTGGCGGTTTGTGGGTTTGAGCCCCATGTCAAGTACTGTGCTGACAGCTCAGAGCCTGGAGCCTGCTTCGGATTCTGTGTCTCCCTCTCTGCTCCTCCCCAGCTCATGCTCTGTCTCTTTCTCTCTCTCTCTCTCAAAAATAAATAAACGCTAAAAATTACAAAAAAAAAAAAGAAATTTACTTTAGTAAAGTAGTCAACACAGATGAGGAAACATTAAGGTGAGAGCAATCATATATTAAAACCAAAAGCAGCATATATAAATCTGTTGAAATATCAACAGATTGTGAGGAAACAACACCCACTAATTCTTATACTAAACTTAAGGTGTGGTCATTAATAAACAATTTTTATATAACAAATGCTGGAATTCCTAATAACTAAACATTTTTTATTAAAACAATGGAAACCTTTTATAATTCAGTGAGAATAAAAAGTAATTTGTCTTTCTTACAGATAGCTGTTAAGCAGCTTAGTGAAAATTACTTACAAAAAGTTTGTTATGTTCACAAAGACTTAGGGCTCCTAATAAGGAACATGCTCACTATTCTTAAGGAATTTAGAAAGTAAAGAAAGTCAAGGGAGATCTATAATAGCCATGAATGCTTTTGTGTCGAACAATAATTAAGGGGAGTTGGAACAGAGAAGGCAAATTGCTTGTGTAGAGGTGATGCAAATATTTATTAGGAAAAAAAAATTCTCCCCTGAAAACAGCAGGTCCTGATCTCCACGCTGAAAAGATTAAAGAAATGGGTTAGTCATTCACCTCCTAAAGGAGTAAGGTTTCAAAATTGATTACTGTTCTTAGTGCTATTGAATTTCCATATGCTATCAGCATAACTTTAACTGAAGTATCATTAGTTTAGAAAATATAAGCAAATTAATGACTAAAGATTGAGTAAAATGTGGTTGGCAATAATTCTATGAACATCTGTCTTCAGAAGCATATGATTACTGATTCAAAATTGCAGGGAAAAAGTGACAAATATTCAGGGTCTTGGCTGTAATTTTCATATATGGGTTGGGAGCCAGCTTCCTCAGCAATCGGCTTGGTGGTTCCCTCTCTCTCCATGTCCTTGGCTCACGGAGCAGTTGCTTGTCTCTGGAGTCCAGCTGTGAAGAATTTAAGGAGCCCTCTCCAGCAGTGCCAGCCCCAGGAACGTTCTCCATGCACGTTTCTCCCAGAATCTCAATGTGGCAAAGCTCACGATGGGACCATCTTTTTATTTAGGCTTTCCAACAAATGGAAGAATATTTGGCACGCTCTTTCCACCTTTGCTACTATTCATTTAGTCTTTGCCTCTGAAGAGTATTGCCAACAGGAAAGTTTCCTGTGTTTATTTTATTTCTAGCATGACATCTTGCTTTGAAAACTTTGAGTATGTGTATAGGCCAGGAAAGAAAAAAAAAAACAAAAACAAACTAGACTCTACTTTTTTTCCTTCTTTGAATTAATACACCGTCTAAAGAGAAAATTCAGGATAAATGATGAAAGTCATAGCCTTATAAAATCTGTAGAGTTTATATGCTCACCTGATGATAGATATTTCATTGCAATTTCAAAGACACCTTGATGTCAAATAACCTTGGAAGGAGCCTTAGTAAATCATTAAAAAGCAAAACATGGGGCGCCTGGGTGGCTCAGTTGGTTAAGCGTACAACTTTGGCTCAGGTCATGATCTCACAGTTCATGGGTTCGAGGCCCATGTTGGGCTCTGTGCTGACAGCTCTGAGCTTGGAGTCTGCTTCAGATTCTGTGTCTCCCTCTCTCTCTGCCCCTTCCCTGCTCACTCTCTGTCTCTCAAAATAAAATAAAGATATAAAAAATAAAAAATAAAATAAAATGAAAAGCAAAATGAACAAAAAACTAGAACTGAAGTTTGAGTTCTTCATTCAGAAATTGGAAAGATTTGTATGCATTTTTTTCTTGTTGTTGGAGTAGACAGGGAGAGGCAATAAGCGTTAGAGGCTTTTTTGTTTGTTTTTAATTTTGTTACCCAAGAGGTTATATTCAATTATAGATAACAAAAGAAAGCAATAGGTTCTAAGGTTGAATACTCTTATGGCAATGAAGGATCTGGATATCTTGATGTAGAGAAAAGGGACGATATTATCATGAGCTGACCTATCCCTGGGGTCTGACATAGTAAGTATATCAGAAAAAGGCATGAGATAGAGAGAAATTTAAACTGGTAAGGAAAAAGCAATAAGAAGTCTTTCAGATACTATTGAGTTTGCCCCATGGTGACTAAGGAGCTCTACATAAAAGAAATGCTATGATCTCATTAATTGCAAAACCTACAGTTTTTAGGAAACTAATGGATTTTAGTAGAAGAGAAATTCATAGCTTAAGAAAATGACAACCATGATAAGGTATTAAAAAGTCAGTTTTTCTAAGGCAGTTAGCATTGACTCTGTAATGAACTAAATACTCGGAAATTTAATTTGATTTTTCCAAACTGTGTGCCCAGATATGTCTGACTGAAACATATTTTCAGAAAGTTGTAAAGCAACCATATTTCTTGATGAGGACTGATAGTCTACTTACAAAAAGAACTTTTTTTTTTTAATCTGAAGGCCTCAAAGGATAAGCATAGAATTAATTATCATATTACTATTTACAGTTAGAATGAATTGGTGGTGGGAAAATGATTAATCTGAAGTTATATTGAGTCAAAGTTCATATTTTCTATTTTTAATCTAGGATTACTGTATTTTCTCTGCTTATTTAAAGTTAAAAGAATTTTAGAATATTTATCATAGAATATGCCAATATTTAAAGTGTTTGATATTGCATTTCAAATAATTAAACTATTATCAAATTATATTTATTCTGAAAAATACTTGAAACAATAACATTCCAAGACAACAAAATGATTCTGTTCCCTTTCTGGATATCAAATCTGTGACCATACGGCCATACTGAAAGATTTTTGTCAATATAATAAGGAAAAAGAACAAAATTTAGCCTCAGAGCACTGATTAATTTAAAGGAGTAATTGCTGGTATTATCACAAAGAACCTGAGAAGAATACAAGACATATTTACCAAAAGAATGAAGACCTAGAAAGGATTGCCTGGGGCATGCGACATGAAACCCCAATACCAGAAAGAAGGTGTGGAGAAAGGGATCCTGGATATAAAAGCTAATTTTTGAAGGAATGGGACAAGAACATTAAAGACAAGTATTGTCTACTTTGGAACTCTGTCTAGTTTCTGGTGTGCCTAGGTTAACATTACAGGAGCCAGAATAGACTAGATGTCACAGCCTTCATAACCCACATAGTGGCTCCATGAGGAGATTCAAAAGGAAGACACTAATCCTTGCCCTTTTTCAGCTGCTGAAGTCATTTTCTGAGCCCTTAAAACTGTCAGACTTGGCACTGATCTTCCTACTAGCCTAATTATTGGGAATAATATCTCCCAGTTGGCCACCCATTCTGTTTTTTGTTTTTTGCTTTTTTTGTTTTTGTTTTTTAGCAGAAGATACTGAGACTCTTGGTTTAATGACTTCAAGTTCAGACAAAAAATAGTAGTACAACTGGGGTTTAAACCTCAAGTTCTCTGACTCGGAGGTTTTTGCTGTATCCCAGTGCTTTGAGACACAGGAACACCTATCAGAGAAATCTCTGGAGAACTTGATGCTGTTTGGTCTCCAGGCTCTGAGCACAGCCCAGAGCAGCAGACCTCTCTCTCTAGCTGGGGCAGGAATTGAAGGGAAATTCCTGGGACTTTAGCACTACTAGCCAGTCTCAGGCCCTTCTCTTCTGCTCTCCCTCATCAGATTCTAAGATGCAAATGTCCTACTTCTGCTTCAAAAAGAGAAAATGGGAGTGGGAAGGAGAACACAAGTCTTAATGAGACAAGGGAATGAATGCTCATGGAAGTTTCTTGGTGTCCTCAGCCTCTCGCTCACTGCCTAGCTCCCAGCATCAAAGTGCAGGTAAGAAAATTGGGGTTTGGAGGTACAGGGGCTCTTCACTTTCTGCTTTATTCCATATATCTCCAATTCCTCTTGAAATTCATTTTCTCTTTCTCTGGCTGTGACATAGCCCTTTAAAGACAGATTGCTTGTTCTTGGAATTTGGCAGGGAAGAAGACAAGACTTCATCATCATGTGAGTTAATTATTATATCCTGTAAGGATGTCTACACTGCAGTCCTAATTGTGGCAACTGCTGCTTATAAAGTAAGGTGATTTAAAAAAAATTTTTTTTTAATCAAGCTCTTCAAAATCCTTAGGGCAAAGAAAGTTTATAAATGATACTAATTGGAAACAAGCTACTTCTAAAACTTGTCTTAACACAGAAGGATTTTTCTTTTTCTAGAGCATCCAGTGCTTTGCCCCAGATAGATAAGATAGTTAGTCCTCTTCGCTCACTTATTACTCTTCTGCCCTGTCTATGAACACACTGACTAACCTCTCCCTGGGGCCTTGGCACACAGTCGAGTAGAGGCGGTGATGTGGAAGGATAAAAACATTACTCAGACACTTTGCGAAAGTTCTAGCAGTTGGCAATACTCAGTCTGACCTTTATGTTGGATTTTGCCATCATTTTAATCACTTTACCATCACTTGAAGGAGAGGATGTGTCTTTAAAAGTGCCCTATTTAGGGAAAGCTTCAGAGCTGGGGCTAAGTGCACATTCTCATTATTTCACATGTTGTCAAAGTAACCACTACAGTGAAATGACAGCATTTTGAAGAAGATAGGTTTGTGCAAAGCTCTTCATTAATGTAAGAGGGCATTATATTGTAATTCTTTATATTTGTTACATATGTGTGTTAATCTTTTTTGGCATTTTTATGTATATGCAGTAATGAATAGAATACATGTCAGGTTACTTCATCCAAAATTTTCCTTTTATTTCCCTTCCACTATTGGTCAAAGCGCTTGTAAATTTCTATGTTTTTTTTGCTAGAGTTTTTCACCCAAGATTTTTTGGGCTATCTACTATATTCTTTGTTTCTGTGTATTTGGCTAATTATTTTACTACAGCTCCTTTGCAAAAAATCAATTCACACATAGCATGTTGAAAGAATGTTCAATATAATAATCAATGGAAAGTAAGCTTAACTTTTTCTGCATGATGTCTAACACCCCCAAGGATAAAGCATTTGATTTTATACTGAATGTTACTATTTTCATCTATTTTATTTACTTTTTCATTTTTCTGTTTTAAAAAATAGCAAGCCTACAAAAAAGTTGCAAAAAAGGACCCTTTAATCAAACTTATTAATTGTTAACTTTCAATCATTTGAGAGTTAGTTGTAGACATCATGACAATCAGTCCAGGACATCAACATTTCTCTCCTAAAACAAGGACATCCCCCCAGTAACTGTAATGTAATTGCCATAAGAAATTTTAATGTTGAGATGAAGCTTTCATCAAATAAACACAGTTCATATTCAAATTTCCAAAGTTGCCCCAACAAAATTATTTATAACTATTCGTATACCTCCTTCCAGGATTCAATGAAGAATTATGCATTACATTTAGTTGTCAAATTTCTTTATGCCCTTTTAATCTAAAAACAATTCCCAGCTTTTTTTTCTCTTATGACATTAAAACTTTTAAAGAGACCATATCGCTGTTTTGCACACTATCCCTAAAATGACTATTTTCACCTAATTAGATTCAGGGAGAATATATTTGGCATGACTACAACAGTTGTAATGTGTCACCACAGATTCATATCAGGAAGTGCATGACGCCAGTATATCCTAGTTTGGGAAATTAATTTGATTATTTGGTTAAGGTAGTGTCTGTTGTATTTCTTCATTGAATAGGTATGCTTTTCTTTTGTGGATAATGAGTACTCTGAGGTGATACTGAGACTGTATGAATATTTTGCTTTCTAATGATCCTTCCCTCAATAGTTTTGGTATTCATTAATACATATTGCTTAAAGTATTACTCTCGTACCAGCAAAATGGTGATTTTTCTAATTTTATAATTTCTTCTACATTTGTTTGTTGTCATTTTTCTGTAAAGAAAAACTTTTCAGTCTTCCTCTACCCAGCACTTGAAATTATTATTTTTGGTCTCATGATGAACAGATAGACTCCTTTTTTCCAGTGTATTATAATTTATCAACTCCTTATTTGTTATAATGCATGAGTTGTTCCAAATTTGGCCAGTGGAAGCCCTCCTAACCTCTGTTATCCATTGCAATGTTTCTATTCACTTAACCTATTTATTAGAAATAAGCTTTGAAGATAATTCAAAAATAATTTTTAGTCCATTTCTTTGTAGCAGTACTTCAACTCCCTTATCACATTTATTTTTATTTGTGAAAAAATTGTATAAAGGGTCAGCTTCAGTAACATATGAAGAGCTTGGAAGCTGTCACTCCTGTCTTCACAAGAAAAAAGCTGAACATACTGAAAATCAGTGACTCTTTTGGACACAGCAGCAAACTGAGGTCTCAGGTCAAGCTGCTATCCCAAAAGCATACAAATTCAGAAAGTTACAACAAAGATCTGCCTAACTGGAACAGAAGTCATGGAAGCCATAAACTTATAGCAACAGTTAAATGGTCATTTTAATTAATTGCTGGATGCGGAGTATGAGCTAGCATGAGAATGAGACACTTCTAGGGCATATAATCTTAGGGGGAGTCCCACACTTTCATGGTGTTTGCCTCCAGGAACCCCACCACCCTCCTGGTAAAGAGGCAAGAAAGATCTCCTGTAGCTCTGGCAGGGGAAGAGAAAAAGTAAAATTTTTAAACTTACTGAGAGGCACCTGGGTGGCTCAGTTGGTTGAGCGTCTGACTTCGGCTCAGGTCATGATCTCACAGTCCGTGGGTTTTAGCCCTGCATCAGGCTCTGTGCTGACAGCTCAGAGCCTGGAGCCTGCTTCAGATTCTATGTCTCCTTGTCTGTCTGCCCCACCCCTGCTCATGCTCTGTCTCTCAAAAAATAAATAAGTGTTAATAAATAAATAAATAAAACATATTGAGATCATTCTCCACAACAAGGGCCTGTTCTCCAGGGTATAAAGGCTTTACCAGAGCCTTAACCACTTGGACAAAGGGTATATATACAACGCTGGTGCCATCTTGTTTTACCTAAAGGGGGAGTAAAGCTAAAAAATATTGGTGAAGCTACAGCCCAGTGACATAGGCCCACTAAAAGGCTCAGATTTTCTTATAAGATTGTGGAATGCTCCTCCTCACCCCCTCCCCCATTTTATTCTCCTTTCCCTACACACAGCAATAAGGCGCCACTATAATAACAGTTAGTTAAAGCTGAAAGGGCTGCAAGACAGACTATCTATCACTGAGGAGGTGTTCTTAGAGAAGCTTAAAGTGATAGGTTAGATAAAAACAAAGGCAATAAAGGTATTTGAAGCCTCTAGTATGTAGAGCTATATAAAATATTGAACACAGCCCAATTTTAGATAAATTAACAAAAACACTTCACACTGAAGACCTGTTTACCTCAGTTCCTGTTAACTAATACATTATGTTTAACTCAACAGAAAAATTATAAGGCATGCTAAATGGAAAAATAAATAAATATATATAATATATATATAAACAGTGTCCTCAATTAATGAGGACATTTCTTCCCTTTACCTGAGTTAAGATGAGATTGCCCAGAAAGTTCCTTTGTTATGTTTGTGTTGTGAAATTGCATATACAACATCTGATTTTTGCCTTAAAAAATCAATATGGTGACTAATTTAACATGAAGAAAAACTTAATTATTGATTTAGTACTACAGCAAATAATATGTACAATTAAAGAAGTACAATTAAAAAGTACAATTAAATCAACAGACAAAAACAAACAAACAAAACTCACAAACCTGACTATTTTCCTGAGGAACAGAGAAACTAAAGTGAAATGTTTGCATTAAAGAGACCTGCTGTTGTTAGGGTCACATCTGCTAACCAGTCTGTATCCTTGGCTCACAGAGATCCCCATGACTGCTGAAATAAGTGGTTCTTTCAGAAACATTTCCCCTTCATGTACCCTAGCATATTTCAGCAGTCTGTGTTCTCAAAACTTGTGGTTGAAAAACACTCAACCTCATGCCTACATTTCCTGAAAAGAAGATCAGTCCAGAGGTGATTCAGTAACACATGAAGCTTCCTCTCCAGACCCAAATATGAAACACAAATCAGAACACACTGGCATAAAAATGACAGAAACCTCATCACACTGAGATGGGAAGTCAATATTATTATGAGTTAACAGAAATTGAATGTTCTTTGGCATTTGGTGGTGCCAACAAAGGGCTAGGTGCTGTAGAGAACACAGAATTAGACAAAGTTCTTGCCCTGGGGGCCCATAATCAAATTAGACAAACCAGACACCGACACAGTCCAGCAGTCTGGAATGGGGAAAGTTGAGTTTATATGGGGAACCTAAGGTCACTCTGTCCGTAAGCTCCCTCAGTTTGCCTTCAACCTTGCTCTCTCGTGTTTCTCCCAAACATAAGAGAAAATCTTAACATTCTTTCTCATGATTTTCCTTTCAACATCACCCAGGAAGTCTCTTTTGCAAGAAAGTACAGTTGGTTTTCATTGCCATTTGATAGGATCTAGGATAAATTCTATAAAAGACATGGTCTGGTTTACTGAAGAAGGAAGGGTAAAATTATGAGGCCAGAGTCACTAAAAGAGAAGTAAAGTTATGTATAACATTCCTTATGGAGGCAAGCAGAGCCACATTTCTGCTGAGCCTGCAATACATATTCAGCCATTTTGTGATGGGTCTGTTCTTTCCATTAGTCTGTCATCAGCAGTGAAGGTTGTGCAAGCAACCTTGACAAGTGAGTAAGCCTGCTTAGCACCAGGCAGTCTGGATTTGAATTGTCAGGTTTTTTGGCATAAGATTTCTGGGTATACCAATTAGGCATCAATTGGAAAACTTTGGACCCATTTGATATTCCCAATGTAGGTATGTTCCTCTTCACATGAGGTCTGGATTTAAAAAGGAACAGCACTCATGTGAAAACTCAGCTCAAATTTGGGCTAAATGATTTCTGATGTCCTCCACTAGCACTTATACTTACCTAGAACTTAGCCTTGTGTTATGATCACTACCTTTTTGTTTATAACCCCCCTCCAGCACTTATACAGTACTTGACACATAGTAGGTTCCAATAAAAATATGTTTATTAATAAATGCCATAAAGGATGTAAATCAGCTCTAACTTTGAAATCCTAAAGAGATCTCAAGTATGACAACTTGCAGAAATCTTCACATACTCCCCAAACCCCAGTAAGGTTTTTTTTTAACAGTCTAGGAGGCCTATAATTATATCTAAGCATATAGAATGGTTTCCATCGTTGTTTAGTTAGAATCACAAGAGCGGCCCCTCCCAAACCTTCATCTACTCCATAGTTTTATGTATTTATCATAAGGTATATATTACACATACAGAATTACATCACTCTTTTATTTTGTGTATACAGCACTACTAATATAAGTTGAACTCAGAATAATAATATACCCGTTTTAAGAAAAATCTTTGTGAATTTAAAAGCCATATTGTTTTAAATAATAGTTTTGCTTCTTTTAAGTTCCTTGAAGACTTTGTAAATTTTTTTCTCTTTTTAAAAAACTTATTTATTGGGGCGCCTGGGTGGCTCAGTTGGTTGAGAGTCCTACTTCGGCTCAGGTCATGATCTCACAGTTCGTGGGTTCGAGCCCCGCATTGGGCTCTGTGCTGACAGTTCAGAGCCTGGAGCCTGCTTCGGATTCTGTGTCTCCCTCTCTCTCTGACCCTCCCCTGCTCACGTTCTCTCTCTCTCTCTCCCCCTCCCTCCTCTCTCTCTCCCTCCCTCCTCTCTCTCTCCCTACTCTCTCTCTCCCTCCTCTCTCTCTCCCTCCTCTCTCTGTCTCTCTCTCAAAAATAAATAAAACAATGAAAAAATTAAAAAAAGCTTATTTATTTAAATTCAAGTTAGTTAACATGCAGCGTAGTATTGGTTTCAGGAGTAGACCCCAGTGATTCATCACTTACATAGAGAAAGTAAGTTTAAAAAGTCATTGTGCGAATATAGTATATTACACACTAACTTCCAGCAAAAGCAATGGATTTATATCCAGACTGTCTTGGGGTCCATCAGCTGGTGATAGAAGATGAGAAGAGGTGTGCCCCAACTGGAGTGTAGACATATTAGTCCTATAACTAAGCTAAACCCAACATTGCTGAAACTAGAATGAATTAAAGGACCTGTCCCATATATGTGGGTGATCTCTCCTCCATGTAAAATGAGGTTAAGGAAAAGTTTGGTTTTCTGAAAAAAATTTTTTTAATTGGTACAAGGAAAATGTTTATTTGGTTCTCTGATAGGCTGAGAAGGTTGAGGTTTTTATTTAATCTTAAATCAGTGTCTCATCTCTAACAATATGGGGAAATGCCATCTTGGTCTGGGTGGAGGACGCTTTTTAGAGATTTTTCCATTAATGAGCAAGCAGATAGATCTTTTCCAGGTGCAAGATCTCCTTACTTGGGTATGCCTGTTTTCTCAGATCTGAAATAATATCCATGCATTCCATTTCAGCGGTATATAGAATGATATATTTCATGGAAGTACTCTTCTCTAGGAAATAAAAATCTATCAAAGAATCATATAACTGAAACTTGATTTTAGAGGTTAATTTATCTAACTACACATTTTACTGATTAGAAAACTATGGTTCTTAAAGTTGAAGTGACTTACTCAAAGTCACAGGCTCCTGAGTGGTGATCCTGGATAAAACCTAGGTCTTCTGAATCCAGTTCTATGTTCTTTCCTTTAAAAAAGAATATTGTTTTCCAAACTTTTTATTTTTGTGATAATTATAGATTTACATGAATTTATAAAAATTATACAAGGAGAGCTCATGTAACCTTTATTCTATTTTGCCCAATGACAACATCTTGAAAAATTATACTGTGATATCACAACCAGGGTATTGAAATTGCTACAATCAAGATATGGACAATTTACATCATGACAGATTCTTCACATTGCTTTTTTTTTAGTTACATCTACTTTTCTCTAGTCCCCATCCCCTCTTTAATCCATGACTGTTAATTTGTTTTTCATTTCTGTAGATTTGTCATTTCAGGAATTTTATATGAATCATACAGTATATAGACTTCTGAGGCTGATTTTTTTCACTTAGCATAATTCTCTGAAGATTCATCAAGGTTTTTATGTGTATCAATACTGTGTTCCATCCCCCTCCCCCATTGAGTATTCCATGATATATCACTAAGTTTATTTAACCATTCATCTATTGAAGAAAATCTGGGTTGCTTAGTTTTTGGTTAATACAAATCTGCTATAAACATTCATATAGAGATTTTGTGTGAACATAAGTATTTTCCCGAGATAAATAAATGCCCAAGAGTGCAACTGCTGGCTTGTATGGTAAGAGTTTCTGTTTTAGAACTGCCAAACTGTTTTCATTGTGCCTGTACCATCTTACATGCCTACCAGCAATATATGAGGGATCTAATTTCTCTGTATCCTTGACAAAATTTGATGTTGGCACTGTTCTTTTAGTCTTTCTAATAGGTGTGTAGTGATATCTTATGGTGGCTTTAATTTACATTTTCCTACAGATTCATGATGTTGAATATTTTTATGTGCTTATTTCCCATCTCTACATCTTCAGCAAGTGTGTCTTTACCTCCTTTGCTTATGTTCTAACTGGCTTATTTTTTTATTGTTGAGTTTTGAAGTTCTTTATATATTGTGCCTATTAGTCCTTTATCAGATATATGATTTGCAAATATTTTCCCCCATTCTTGTCCTTTCTTTCTCTTCACAAGATCGTTCACAGAACAAAAGTTAACTTTGATGAAGTGCAATTTATCACTCTTTCTTTTTGTAAATTGTGATTTTGTTGTGAAGTGTAACAACTATATTAAATATTCAAAAACTCACATATTTAATATTTTTGTGTGTATGATGAGAATACTTAAGATTTATTCTGTTTTATGTATGATGTTGTGTGTATGTTGTGTGTAAGATTTTTGTGTGTATGACTTATTCTGTTGTGTGTATGATGTGTGTAAGATTTTTGTGTGTTTGATGAGAACACTTAAGATTTATTCACATTTCAAATATGAAATACAGTGTAACTAATAATACCTATCATGCCATACATTAGGTCACCAGAACATATTCATCTTTCATACTGAAATTTTGTATCCTTTGACTAACATCTCCCTCTCCCCTCATCCTCCAGACCCTGGAAAACACCATTCTACTCTCTATTTTCAAAAGTGCAAATTTTTCAATTTTTAGATTCCATATGTAAGTGAAATCATGCGTATTTGTCTCTATGCCTTATTTCACTTAACATAGTGTCTTCCAGGTTCATCCACAAATAGTAGGATTTTCTTCTTTTTTAAGGCTGAATAATATTATACACATATACTACATTTTCTTTATCCATTCATCCACTGACAAACACATGTTGTTTCTGTCTTGGCTATTGTGAATAGTGTTGCATTAAACATGGGAGTGCAGATATCTCTTTGATATCCTGATTTCATTTCTTCTGGATATATACCCAGAGTGGGATTGTTGAATAATAAGGTAGTCCTATATTGATTTTTTTTAACAACCTCTATACTATTTTCCATAATAGCTACATCAATTTTGATCCATCGCTGTACCAGATTTCCCTTTTCTCCACACCCTTGCAAATACTTTTTAATTTTTTTTATTTTAATAATTACCATATTAACAGGTATGAAGTGATATGTCATTGTGGTTTTGATTGGCATTTCCCTGATAATTAGTGATACTGAGCACCTTTTTGTATTCCTATTTGCTATTTATGTTTTCTTTTGAGAAATGTCTATTCAGGTCCTTTGCCTGTATTTTCATCAGGCTATCTTTTATTTAATTTTTGATTGAGTTGCAGGAGTTTTAAAATATATTTTAGATATTAATCCATTATTACATGTATGGTTTGCAAATATTTTTTTCCATTCTATAGGTTGCCTCATCACTCCATTGATTGTTTCCTTTTGCTGTACAGAAGCTTTTTAGTTAGATGCAATCTCAGTTGTCTGTTTTTGTTTTTGTTGTTTGTGCTTTTGAGGGCATATCTGCATCATTGCAAGGATGAATGTCAAAAAGCATTTCTCCTATGTTTTCTTCTAGTAGTTCTACAGTACCAGGTCTTAAATTTAAATCCTGAATCCATTTTAAATTGATTTTTTGTATATGATGTAAGATAAGTGTCCAGTTTCGTCTTTCTGCATGTAGATATCCTTTTCCCCAACATTTAGTGAAGTGATTATCCTTTTCCTCTCGGTGTTCTTGGCACTGTTGTTGAAGATCACTTGACCATATATATTTGGATCTATTTCTACCTATTTATTCTGTTCCATTGGTCAGTGTGTCTTTCTTTTTATGCAGTATTGTACTGTGTTGATTACTGTAGCTTTGTAATATATTTTATTTCATTTTTTAATGTTATTTATTTTTTGAGAGAGAAAGAGAAACAGAACATAAGTGGGGGAGGGGCAGAGAGAGAGGGATACACAGAATCTGAAGCAGGCTCCAGGCTCTGAGTTGTCAGCAGAGAGCTCAATGCAAGGCTTGAACCCATGAACTGTGAGATCATGACCTGAGCAGAAGTCAGACGCTTAACAGCTGAGTCACCCAGGCACCCCTGTAATATACTTTAAAATCAGAAAGTATGATGCCCCAAGAACTGATTTTTTTGGTCTTAAATTGCTTTGGCTATTTGGAATAATTTATAGTTACATGTGAATTTTAGGATTTTTTCTACTACTGTGAAAAACGCTGTTGGACTTTTGATTTATTTTTGAAAGAGAGAAAGAGAGCAAGCAGAGGAGGGGCAGAGAGAGAGTGAGAGAGAGACAGAGAGGGAGGATCTGAAGCAGGCTCTGTTTTGTCAGGGCAGAGCCCAATGCAGGGCTTGAACTTACAGACCATGAGATCATGACCTGAGCTGAACATTTAATCAACTGAGCCACCCAGATATACTGCTGTTGGAGTTTTGATAGAGATTGTATTGTATCTGTAGATTATTTTGGGTAGTATGGATACTTTAATAATATTAATTCTTCCAACTCAAGAACAAAGGATATTTTCCCATTTCTTTGTATCTTCAATTTCTTTCATCAACATTTTACAACTTTTAGTGTAGAGATCTTTCACCTCTTTAGTTCAATCTATTCCTAAGTTTTTTTTTTTTGGTACTATTGTTAATGGGATTGTTTTCTGTTTTTTGGATAGTTCATTGCTAGTATATACAAAAGCAATTGATTTTTGTATGCTTATTTTGTATCATGCAACTTTACTGAATTTATTTATTAGTTCTAAGAGCTTTTTGGTCAAGTCCAGGGTTTTCTGTATATAGGATCATGGCATCTGCTAACAGAGACAGTTTTACTTTCTTTCTTTCCAATTTGTATGCCTTTTATTTCTTTTTGTTGTCTAACTTCTCAGGCAAGGACTTCTGGTACTATGTTGAAAAGAGATGGTGAAAGTGAGCTCCATTGTCTTGTTCCTGATCTTCGAGAAGGAGGAAAAGCTTTAGACTTTTCATCATTAAGTGACATGTTAGCTTTAGAATTGTCATATGGCCTTTATTATGTTGAGGTACATTTCCTTCTATATCTAATTTGTTAAGAGTTTTATCATGAGAGAATTTTAAATTTGTCAAATTCTTTTCTGCATTTATTGAGATGATTATATAATTACTATCTTTTATTCTGTTAATGTAGTATAACACATTGGTTGATTTGCATATGTTGAAATATTCTAGCATTCCAGGGATAAATCCCACTAGATCATGGTGTATGATTCTTTCAATGTACTGTTAAATTGGTTTGCTAGTAACTACACGCCCGAAACACAAACAACCCAGTGAAGAAATGGGCAGAAGATATGAACAGACACTTCTCCAAAGAGGACATCCAGATGGCCAACAGACACATGAAACGATGCTCAGCATCCCTCCTCATCAGGGAAATACAAATCAAAACCACACTGAGATACCACCTCACGCCAGTCAGAGTGGCTAAAATGAGCAAATCAGAGAACTCTAGATGCTGGCGAGGATGTGGAGAAACGGGCACCCTCCTACACTGTTGGTGGGAATGTAAACTGGTACAGCCCCTCTGGAAAACAGTGTGGAGGTTCCTCAGGAAACTAACAATAGAACTCCCGTATGACCCAGCAATAGCACTGCTAGGAATTTACCCAAGGGATACAGAAATGCTGATGCATAGGAGCACATGTACCCCAATGTTCATAGCAGCACTCTCCACAATAGCTAAAACATGGAAAGAGCCTAAGTGTCCATCAACAGATGAATGGATCAAGAAGATGTGGTTTATCTATACCATGGAATACTACATGGCAATGAGAAACAATGAAATCTGGCCATGTGTAGCAACATGGATGGACCTTGAGGGTGTTATGCTGAGCGAAATAAGTCAGGCAGAGAAGGACAAATATCATATGTTTGCACGTATAGGAGGATTAGGAGGAACTTGACGGAGGAACAAGGGGGAGAAGAAGGGCGGAAATGGTGGGGGAAAGGGAGAGAGGCAAACCATGAGAGACTCTTGAATGCTGACAAAAACTGAGGACTGATGGATGTGGGGGGAGGGGGGGATGGGCATGGAGGAGGACACTTGTGGGGATGAGCACTGAGTGTTATGTGGAAACTAATTTGACAATAAACTATTAAAAAAAAATTTGGTTTGCTAGTATTTTGTTGAGATTTTTGCATTTGTGTTCATCAACGATATTAGCCTGTGGTTTTCACTTGTTGTAGTGTCCTTGTCTGGGTTTGGTAATAGAGTAATACTGGCCTCATAAAATGAGGTTGGAAGTATTCCCTCCTCTTCAATTTTTTGGAAGAGTTTGAAATGGATTGATATTAATTCTTCTTTAAACATTTGATAAAATTCACCAGTGAAACCATCTGGTTCTGGGCTTCTTTTCAGGAGGTTTTTGATTATTGATTCAGTGTTCAATATTCTATTCAGATTTTCTATTTGTTCATGATTTAGTCCTGGTAGATTGTTTGTTTCTAGGAATTTATCTACTTCTTCTAAGTTACCTGATTTGTTTATAGTAGTCTCATTATTCTTTTTATTTGTAATGACTTTTTTAGTTGTAATGTCTTCTCTTTCATTTATAATTTTATTTGCTTGAATCACTGCTTGTATTTTCTTTTTCATTCTAGCTGAAGGTTTGCAAATTTTGTTTAAATTTTTAAAAGCCATCTTATTTTCATTGATATTATAATTTTTCTAGTCTATTTTATTTTTTCTACTCTAATCTTTATTACTTCTATCTTTCTGCTAATGTTAGTTATTCTTTTTTTTAGTTCTATAAAGTGAAAAGTCAGGTGTTTTGAGGTCTTTCTTGTTTTCTTAAAGTAGGCATTTTTCAATATAAACTTCCCTCTTGGAACTGTTTTTGGTGCATCCCCTAAGTTTTGGCATGTTGTGTTTCCATTTTCATTTGTCTCAGGTAGTTTTTAGCTTCCTTTTTGGTTTCTTTTTTGACTTACTGATTGCTCAGGAGTATGTTAATTTCCACACACCTGTGCACTTTTTAATTTTCTTCTGTTACTGCTTTCTAGCTTCCTACATTGTGACCAGAAAAGTTACTTGACATTATTTCAGTTTTCTTAAATTTGTTAAGACTTATTTCTTGGCCTAACATGTCTTTTCTAGAGAAAATATGTGCTTGAGAAGGATGTAGTTTCTGCTGCTATTGGATGAAATGTTCTGAATATATCTGTCAATTTCGTCTATAGTGTTATTCAAATCCTGTTTCCTCACTGATTTTATGTCTGGATATTCTATCTATTTTTAAACATGAAATATTAAAGTCCCCTGTTTTATTCTTTGCTGTCTATTTCTCTCTTTAGTTCTGTTGATATTTGGTTTATATATTTAGGTGCTCCAATATTGGGTGCATATATATTTATAATTGTCATATCCTCTTGATGAAATGGAGTCTTTATTATAATATAATGACCTACTTTGTCTCTTATGGCAGCTTTTGGCTTAAAATATATTTTGCCTGATATAAGTATAGCTACTCCTTTTCTCTCTTTATTATCATTTCCATTGTATTAGCTTTTCTACCCCCATAATTCTCATTTTATATGTGACCTGAGAGTTAAAGTAAGTTTCTTATACATAGCATATAAAAGAGTCCTTTTTATCTTAAATCCATTCACCCATTCCATGTCTTTTGATGGGAGATTTTAATTCATTTACATTGAAATTAGTTACTGATAGATAAAGCTTATTATTGCTTTTTTGTTTAGTATTTCCTATTTTGTTACTCCTATTTTCATCTTCCTCTCTTTCAGTCTTCCTTTGTGATTATGATTTTTTATAGTGATATTCTTTGATTCTTTACTCTTCCTTTTTTGTGTATCTACTAATTTTCTGTTTGTTGTTACCATGAGGCTTACAATAAACAATTATAAGTGTCTATTTTAAGCTAACTTCATTCACATATAAAAACTACACTTTTACTCCTCCCACATTTCATGTTATTCATATCATTATTTATATCTTTTTATATCCATTAATAGATACAGTATATATAGATATTTTTAATATGTTTACATTTTTATGTTGCTGATTAGCAACCATTAATTTGCTTCTAAAATTTCTTGTAAGGCAGGTATCGTGGTGAGGAACTCCCTCAAGAGGCAGACCCTTTGTTGATTTTCACACACTGGCCGCTGTAATTTTTCCTGCTTCTAGCTGCCCCTAGACTATTCAGACATGCTGAGCCAATCCCTTCCATGTCCAGAGCAGAGTGAGAGATAAGCAGGTCTCTTGGATAGCATCCTGCATGGCTGGGAAATCCAAGTGCTCATTATGTTCTCATTTTCCCCTGTGGAAGAGATTGCAACCAAGAAGGTCTCTTTTGGCACTGAGCTGTGCCGCCTTAGTTAGGGCAGGGGTTACATGGGTAAAGTGAAATTAATCTTCTTACTCTTTTCAGTGCCTCTTGGAGTTTTTGACCCAATTGAGTGCTGAGACCTCTCTACTGGACTCTCAGGGTTCCACAAAGGTATTCTCACCTGTGGTTTATTATTAAAATCAGTTTTTCTGTTGGGGGTGTGTGTGAAGATGTAGGCTGAAAAGTCCTATTCTGCCATTTTATGATATCACTCCACAAATTTCAGTACTATTCAGTTTTGGTCTCTTTTTCCTCTCCCTGGAGTATCCTGATGATACAAATGTTAGATCCTTTATTATTGTCCCACAGGTTTAAAAGGGTATGCACATTTTCTTTTTAGTTTATGTTTTCTATGTTGTCCAGAATTGGTGAATGCTATTGGTGAGTCCCCTAAAAGGCAGGGTGGAAGGTATTTCATTACTATTAAAGGTGGAAGTCTAAGCTCCTCACTCAGCCTTTGATATCATAGTCATGAATAAAACCATAGGTTTTTTGTGGTGTTTGTCTATAATAAAAGGGTTATTGTCTGTCAGGCCACTTTGTCCCTTTCCTAGTCCTTTGGCTTGACAGAACTTTTATCAGAATTTTTTTTCCTGTGTTCATCAGCATTTCTAGGTTTCTGATTTCTTTAGCTCCATGCCTAGGATATAAGTGATGAAAAGAAAATCCAGGAAATTCTCTTGTATTTTGTTCCTTCTGTGTTGAAGTCCCACATCTTTTACTCTCCGTCTTTCAGAGTCTTCTTACGTTGTTTTGCAAATAACGTCCAGGGATTTTAGTTTTGCTTAGTGGGCCGAGCCACAAAAAAATATACCTACTCCATCTTCCTGGAATTGGAAGTTCTGCTCTTTCATTTCAAAATGAGGCATGAAGTGGTAGTTAGCCCAAGTTGTTACTTGAGACAGTATCAAATTGACTTCAGAAATATAAAAAATGTGGGTGTCTCATCTCTTCTCAATCTGTTCTCACTAGGCAGTTGTTTTATTACAAACAGGAAATTCCATGGTGAGGATGGGGGTAGGTGTGTGGGCAGTGTGGGGAGGAACTATGTCCTTTGCCTTTTTGTGGTTTATTCAATGTCTACTACTGCTATAGGTGGTGTAGTGCAATGACTAAAGTGAAGGCTCTGAAGTCAGACTGCATGGATTCAAAGTCTGGGTTAATCACATGCTAGATTATATGAACTTGGTGAATTTCCTAACGTCTCTAAGTTTTCTCAACTGTAAATAGAGATAATAATGATATCTCATTCATCAGACTGTATGGGAATAAATGGGATAAAGTACCAATCATAAGTGTGCAGCAAACAATAGTTTGTTATTAATATCCAAATATGCTATGTGTAATTAATGTAAAAACATTAATAAACACTTGTTGAACAGATCTTGTCTCTTTTCCATCATGCTTTGGTCTTAAGCATTGCCTTGTAATATATTTAAGCCTTGTTTGGTATTTCTTCTAACAGAACTCACATAATCTTGTATGGTGATGACTCTTACGCTGTGTCACCATATTCTAATGTGTTATTTTGCCAATACATTCCAGCTGGATGGTGAGTAGTGAAAATGAATTCAGTTGGTTTCCTAAAACACAAAGACTTTGTCAGAGAGGAAACCATTTTTATGTACAAATGAACAATTTCTGATAATTCAGGTAATTCCAGACAGACGAGACAAATTTTTATTCTTAGGATTTTTCAGAGGAGCTGTCTATACTACTCAGATTTATCTACCTTTCTTTCTCACCTTAGCAATATAGATGTGATTCTAAACATACCATGTAACTAGCTGTACCTTTGGCTCAAAGTTTATTCTATTTGGTTTAAAAGACACCAAAATCATTATATACACATTGGCTTGGAATGAAGAAGAAAAAGAAGACAAATGAAAAATTATTTTTATTGCCAAAACCTGAGTTCTCTTTCAGTGATTAACTAACACTCAAGGCAGGCAAGGGGCAGGTATCTTTTATGTTCTAGGTGTTGTGATAACATGAATTATAATGGGAAGAAAATACAGCATTTTTAAAGGTTCTGGCTGGTTTAAAAAATAAGAAATGAATTTTCAATGTCAAGTTTTAAAAATGTTCATTTCCAATTTTTTTCTTGCTTCCTTGGTTTTGAATTAAATCTTTTTGTTGAAATGGCAGGTTTTCAGAAGACTAGGTAACTAGTCTTTATTAGTTATTAGTCTTTATTAGAAGACTAGGTAACTTTTCTTCACATTCACGCTGAAAATAAGATAAGAAGACTCAATACCAGTTGTTCTGTTTTGATCAAACCAATATTTTGGTCAGGTAATAATGGGCAAGAAAAATAATTAACAACATGCCATAAGTTGTCCTGATAAGGTAAAGCAAGAAGTGACTATGGACTACATTAAGCAAGCATATGCTGATAGTACTCTAAACAGGTTAAAAAAAAAGTTGAGATTTTTAGGATGTTAATTTTTAATGTTTTAATTTTACTCCTTTTCAAAATTCACTGATATATTAGCAAAGAACTGATATCATGTTTCTAAGTACAGGAAAACATTAACTTATATTTTATATTATTCCTGCTAAGGGCCTCAATATAATTTGAAGGGCCTCTGTTATAAATATTAAGACCTAGATGCTACTTCTTTATAGAATAGTTTTTGATCTATTACATAAAATATTAGTATATTTATATAGAAGTGAAACTTGGACATTATAAAAATGTTTTTAAAATATGAATGTATAAATAAAATAAAGCTAAACTATAAACTC
>NW_027531917.1:3817161-3851850 GCF_008692635.1 Crocuta crocuta
TAATTTTTATTTATTTTTTAAATTTTATTTTATTTTAAATCCAGTGTAGTTAACATGCAGTGTTATATTAGTTTAAGGTGTAAGATATAGTGATTCAACGGTTCCATATGTTATTTGATGCCCATCAAGATAAATGTATCCTTAATTCCTTTGCCCTATTTCACCCATTCCCCACCCACCTCCCCTCTGGTAACCTTCTGTTTGTTCTCCGTATTAAGACTGTATAATTTGATTTGTCTCTGTCTCTCTTTTTTTCTTTTCCTTGTTTGTTTTGCTTCTATAATTCCACATGAGTGGAATTATGTCATATTTGTCTTTGACTCACTTATTTTGCTTAGAATTATACTCTTTAGATACATCCATATTGTTACAAATGGTGAAATTTCATTCTTTTTATGGCTGGATAATATTTCATTGTATATATGGCACATTTTTATCCATTCATCTATCAATGGACACTTGGGTTGTTTCCATAGTTGGCTATTGTAATAATGCTGAAATAAATATAAGGTGCATTTATCCCTTAGTGTGTGTGTTTTTTTATTTTTTGAGTAAATACTCAGTAGTGTGATTCCTGGATCATAGACTTGTTCCATTTTTAACTTTTTGAGGAACCTCCATACTGTTTTCCACAGTGGCTGCACCAGTTTGCATTCCTACCAGCAATACAGAGGTTTCTCTTTTCTCAACATCCTTACCAACACCTGTTGTATTTCGCACTTCTGATGTTAGCCATGCTGACAAGTGTGAGGTGATATCTCACTGCAGTTTTGAGTTTTATATTTCCCTGATGATCAGTGATGTTGAGCATCTTTCATGTGTCTGTTGGCCATCTGTATGCCTTCTCTGGAGAAATGTTTGTTCATGTCTTCTGCCCATTTTTAAATTGGAGTACTTGCTTTTCTAGTGTTGAGTTGTACAAGTTCTTTATACATTTTGAATACTGACCTTTTATTGAATATGTCATTTGTAAATACCTTCTCCCATTCCATAGGTTGCCTTTTAGTTTTGTTGATTGTTTCCTTTGCTGTGCAGAAGCTTTTTATTTTGATGTAGTTTATATAGTTTATTTTTGCTTTTATTTCCCTTACCTCAGCAGATATCTAGAAAAAAATTGCTACAGCCAATGTCAAAGAAGTTACTGCCTGTGCTATCTTCAAGCATTTTTATGGCTCCAGGTCTCACCTTTAGGTCTTTCATCCATTTTGAGTTTATTTTTGTGTATGATGTAAGAGAATGGCCCACTTTCTTCCATTTGCATGTAGCTGTCCAGTTTTACAAAAATCATTTATTGAAGAGACTGTCTTTTTCCCATTGCATATTCCCACCTCCTTTGTTGAAGATTAATTGACCATATATCTGTGGGTTTATTTCTGGGCTTTCTATTCTGTTCTGTTGCTTTATGTGTCTATTTTTTGTGCCAGTACCGTACTATATTGATCACTAAAGCTTTGTAATATAACTTGAAGTCTGGAATTGGATGCCTCTCCAGTTTTGTTTCACTTCTTCAAGATTGCTTTAGCTATTTGGAGGTCTTTTGTGATTCCATATAGATTTTAGGATTGTTTGTTCTAGTCTGTGAAAAAAATGCTGTTAGTATTTTGATAGGGATTGCATTGAATGGGTAGATTGCTTTGGGTAGTATAGCCATTTTAACAAATTTGTTCTTCCAATCCATGAGCATGAAATGTCTTTCCATTTCTTTCTGTTACCTTTGATTTCTTTTGTGAAGGTTCTATAGTTTTTAGAGTACAGGTCTTTCACCTCTTTGGTTAAGTTTATCCCTAGGCATTTTATTATTTTTGGTACAACAGAAAATGAGATTGTTTTCTTAATTTCTCTTTCAGATGCTTCATCATTAGTATATAGAAATGCAACAGATTTATGTATATTGATATTGTATCCTGCAACTTTACTGAATTCATTTATCAATTCTAGTAGTTTTTTGGTACTTTAGGATTTTCTATATATAGTGTCATATCTGCAAATGGTGAAATTTTTACTTCTTTCTTATTAATTTGGATGCCTTTTATTTTGTTGTTATTGTTGTGGTCTGATTGCTGTGGCTAGGACTGCCAGTTGAATAAAAATGGTGAGAATGGATATCCTTTCCTTGTTCCTAAGCTTAGGAGAAAAGTTCTCAGTTTTTCACCACTGAGTTTATTAGCTGTGTTTTTTTCATGTATGACTTTATTATGTTGAGGTATGTTCCTTCTAAACCTACTTTGTTGAGAATTTTTATCATGAATGGATGTTATACTTTGTCAAATGCTTTTTCTCCATTTTTTGAAATTATCATATGATGTGCCTCAAATCAGTATTTTAATGAAATAAATATACATAGAAAATAACCATAAGCACTTCGATTGAATCCTGCTTACATGGTTTATTCAGACATGGAAACAATGTCTGGACTGTGCATAATGGATTAAATGGTTACTCCATCTCCATTTACAATGGCCTAATATTGTTCTTTCCCATGTGTATAACTGCTCGTATTACTGAAAGACCAGAGCAGAAAATCAATGGGATGGGACAAAGCAGACTTTAAAACTAAAATGCATTTTTTAATTTCTTGGGACTTGTTTTGTGGTCTATGTGACTTATTCTGGAGAATGTTCCATCTGCACTTGAAAAGAATGTGTATTCTGCTGTTTTAGGGTAGAGTATTCTGAATATACCTTTTAAGTCTATCTAGTCCAGTGCATTATTCAAAGCCACGGTTTCCTTGTTGATGTTTTTGGTTTGGATAATCTGTCCATTGATATAAGTGGGGTGTTAAAGTCCCCTACTATTATAATATTATAGTTGGTTAGTTCCTTTATGTTAGCTATTAACTGTTTAATGTATTTGGGTTAATCCATGTTGAGTACATAAATATTTACAACTGTTATATCTTATTAAAGTGGTCCCTTTATTATTATATAACACCCTTCTTTTTTTCTTGTTACAGCCTTTGATTTTTATCCTTTCTCTTACTGATGTGATGTATCACATTGATTTACAAACATTGACCCACATTTCCATCCCAGAAATAAATCACACTTGATCATGGTGAATGTTTTTTTAATGTTTTGTTGGAGTCAGTTTACTAATATTTTGTTGAGAATTTTTAGATGTACGTTCATCAGAGATACTGGTCTGTAGTTCTCATTTTTTGTGGTGCCATTATCTGATTTTGGTAGCAGGGCAATGCTGGCCTTAGAGAATAAATGTACATTAAGAGAGTCTGCTAGGTCTCTGCTCTTGAAAGTAATGGCCTTATAAAGAAAAGGTCCTATAGTGCCCTGCAATGCAGTTTCCCCAGTTACCTGGAACCTGGCACCTCAGGAGGTATCTCCTATATGTATTACATGTGCCCTTCTATTTTGTCCTGGATGCTTTTTCCTTCATTCCAGTCATCTGCATAGGCTTTCTTTGCCTTTATGGACAGGGTTGGGATGGGGCACCCAGTTTTATGGGTTCTTCCCCATTTTTAACAGGTTTTAACAAGTTGTGACTCAGGCTTCAACAGGACCCCTATTGCTACTGCCACCACCAAAATGTACAGGTTGGGAGGTAAAAGGGTAAACCTGATGAAAAGCTGGGAAGCAGGGCTTGATGTAGGTAATCTAGGTAGTGAACATGGGCACTGTGTGGCTCCTATAGGTGGCCATGTGTTTATCATGAGGAGCAGGGGAGAGAGATGTCACCTGCCAGCTCCTTTGATACTGGAGTAATCTCCCTCTGAGATGAATAAATAACTCTCCCATCTATATATTCCAAGAGTTTTTCAAACTGCTGCTTCTGCCCTGTATCTCTATGGGCTGTTTTTAGTGCTGTCTCTTTAAGGTAGGGGACTCCACTTCCTATCACTGTCCAGGCTCTCCTAGAACTGAGCCCACTGATTTTTAAAATTCCAGGCTTAAGTCTCTTTGATTTTAAGAACTCACAAAATCCAGCCCCTCTCACTTTCAAACCCAAATATGATGGGGATTCATGTTCCCCATGCAGGCTTCCTGGTGTGATAATCTGTTTCTCACCCTTCTTCTTGCCCGCAGCTCTCTCCCAACCACAGACCACCATGGTCTATTTCATTCCCCACCACCTCTTTATCCTTCCTACCCTCTTCAATGCAACCTCTTCTCTACCTTTTGCTGTGGACTTTGTTCTTCCAGTCTCTGGTCATTTTTGGGGTTATTTATGCTGATATGAGTGTTATCTAATTGTGTCCATGGGATGAGGTGAACGTAGAGTCCTCCTACTCTGCCATCCTCCCAGCCTGTCTTCTATAGTGTAATTGTTAAATGAATAACATGTGACCATTTTAAAGTCGATATATATCAGACAATTAAGTTTTCTGGGTGGCAAGGACTATTAGAAAAATTCCTAAAATGAGATATTTATGTATGTATCTTTATGTTACTCCTCTGTTATTTCCTTAAGATAAGCTACTGGAGATGGGATTGCTGGATCAAAGAGGAATTTTTTTTTAAATATAATTTATTGTCAACTTGGCTAACACACAATGTATGCAGTGTGCTCTTCGTTTTGGGTGTAGAGTCCTGTGATTCATTGCTTACATACAACACCCAGTGCTCAGCCCAACGTGTGCCCTCCTCAATGCCCATCACCCATTTTCCACTCTCCTCCATCCCCCCTCCCATCAACCATCAGTTTGTTTTCTGTATTTAAGAGTTTCTTATGGTTTGCCTCTCTCCCTCTCTGTTTGTAACTATTTTTTCCCTCTCCTTCCCCTATGGTGTTCTGTTAAGTTTCTCAAGTTCCACATATTTATCCAAAGGATACAAGAGTGCTGACTCACAGGGGCACATGTAAGCCAATGTTTATAGCAGCACTTTCAACAATAACCAAATTATGGAAAGAGCCTAAATGTCCATCAACTGATGAATGGATAAAGAAGATGTGGTTTATATATACAGAGTAGAATCATTTTTAAAGTTATGGGCACATATTGAGAAATTGTTCCCCAGAGAGCTTGCATTTACTAATGCTTCCAACAAAAGTGTATAAGCGTACCTGGTTTTTTATATGCTATAATTCTGAAGTCATCATTCAACTTTTTATTCCTTGCTAAACTGGTGAGTGGAATATAATAGTACATTGCATTGGAGTAAAGTTTCTATTTAATTCTAAAATTCTATTTATTCATTCACCTTTTGATTATTGCTCTTAATAATTAAATTCTGCAGCTCATGCTTGACTTAAAGGGCATATCTAGACCTACACATATTTTAAATACAGAACAATTACTTTTTGTACCCTCTTAAATTCTTTCAAATGCAAAACATCCAATAGATTCTTTGTGAGGAAAATTTACATTCATTTAAGCCACTTGCTTTGTCCATTGGGAGAACAAAAATGATAGTAAAATTGGATTTTATATTTTGTTTATATTTTATTATTTATTAAGAGCTCTGTGTTCCAGGTGCTGGATTAAATTTTTTACATGAATCATCTACGTTTTCCTTGCCCATTCTTATGCAGTAGTAGTAAAGTATCCCCACTGTTAAAAGTGTCATGGCTCTACATGATAGCATAATTTGAGTCCATGTTTGTGTGAGACCAGAGTTTGAGTTACTAATAGCTGCAATATACTACTTTTTCTAAAGTGGTCTTGTGTTAATGATGGTATGAATCAATTCTATCTTGATGAATGAAGAATAAGATAATTAATGTCATCACATCATACATCTGGTAGCAATGTTTTATTCCTTCACAAGAAAGTTAAAGAAAGAGGGGAGGGGATTGTCTGCTATTTTTTGCAAGTTCCCTTTCTTGATGCCAGATTTCTACTTAAGCCAGTCACTCGGGGCACAGTGGTTTATGTGAGAGCTAATACTCTTCTTTTCCCATGGGCACTTGTCCATCCCTGTTCTGTTTCTCTTCATCTCTTCTTGGGGCAACATGTAATCTGCCAGGCCTAACTCATTACTCACCCAGGGACCTGTATAGTTGCCAGAAGTCAGAACACTGGCCTTGGTGGTTATGTGGTCCTTGGTCTCTGCCCTCTGGGAGTCTAGGGTGAGAGATCCTGTCACATTGGAAAGCATTAATCCTGCTGTCTCTCAAGCCACTTTCCTGCTCTACTAGACCACAAGCCGAGGTTTCTCCCCCTTCTATAGAAAGCAAGAGCACATTAGCCAGGATATGGCCTGGGCTTCTGTTTTTTTTATAGACTTGCAGAGCCCATGGGAGGCATAACTGCCCGAAAGTGTCTCCAAATATTTCCTACAATTTAATCTTTGTTTTCCTTTATGTGACTAAGTTTTTCACTGTGAAGATCTGGATCTCTAACAATGCTTGCACAAAAGTGTACATTCATCCTCATATTTTTCCATCTTTTAGGCTAACAGAATGGGAATTCTATATAGTCACAATTATATTGATTTGCACAGCATGAGAGACTTTGTTCATTGGCTCCTTTCACAGATATTCAGTGAGGGCTAAATGTATGCTAGACACAAGGAACAGAGGAGTGAACCAGACAGATACTCTCTTCATGGAATGGCATTAGGGTAAGAAGGCAGCAATAAAAAATAATCAAATAAAAGAGATCTTTTAAAATGAGGTTTTTGATGCATGCTACAAAATAAATAAAAGTAGTATATTGTAATAGAAAATGATGGTTTAGGGTGGTAGAAAAGGCCACCTCTAGTTGCATGTCAGTGAGGAGGTGACATTTGAGCTTAGACTGAGTGACTAGAAGGCACCAGCTATTTAGGCATCTAGAAACAGACAACTCCAACATGAGATAACAACAAGGACAAAGACCCCAAGGAAGAAAATATTTTGACCCATTCTAGAAAGGCAATGTGGCAAGAGCATAGGGAATGAAGGGTAACAGTGGGAGAATTCACAGGTAAGGGCAAGTCAGATCATGTGGGATCTAATGGGCCATGGAATTTAGATTTTATTCTAAATGGAATAGAAGACTACTGAAGAATTTGATGTGGGAATTGGAAAAATCTGTTTTATGTTCTTAAAGCATTACTCTGGCTTTTATGTAGATTATAAAGGAACACAAATAGAAGGGAAACAACCAGCTGGGAGACTTTTGCAAGAATTAAAGCTGGGGTGAACAGTGACTTAGACCAGAAAAAAAATAGTGAAAATAAAGAGAAGTTAACAGGTGTGGAATATGCTTTTTAGGTGGAGTTAAAAGCATTGTTGATGGATTGTATGGTAGTAGTGATGGTGTTGAGGTGAAAGAAATAGGAGAATCAATTCTAGATTTTTTCCCCTAGATAACTCTATATTTTTCACCTGAGCAATTGGATAGAGGGTGATGAC
Source organism: Crocuta crocuta (assembly GCF_008692635.1). Taxonomy (NCBI): domain Eukaryota; kingdom Metazoa; phylum Chordata; class Mammalia; order Carnivora; family Hyaenidae; genus Crocuta; species Crocuta crocuta. Next base: position 3,824,455 of record NW_027531917.1, read on the forward strand.
ATTTACTGAGACAAGGAAGAGTCAGGAAAGAATGGTTGTCATGGAGTGGAAGTTAAGACCCCTGTTAAGTAAAACTATAATTGATATGCCCTTTAGATATGCAAGTGAAAATGTCAATCAGTTCATTGGATTGTGTGGGATTTAGTTCAGATTAGAGTTAAAGAATCCCTTTTTAATTAATTGAATCTGATGAATGAGATTATGTAGTTTTGAAGGAGGAAAAAAATTCTCAATCTAGCATCTCTATTTCTGTCAATGGTGCCATTTTTCTTTTTTAAGTTTATTCATTTGAGAGAGAGAGAGGGAGAGAGAGAGAGCACATGTGCACAAGTTGGGGAGGGACAGAGAGGGAGAGAGAGAGAATCCCAACCAGGGATTCAATGTGGGGCTCAAACCCCATGAACCATGAGATCATGACCTGAGCCGAAATTGGTCACTTAACGATTGAGCCATCCAGGCTCCCTGATGCCATTTTCTCATTACCCAATGCCTCAGTCTTTTTGTGCTGGTATAACAAAATGCCATAGACTGGGTAGCTTCCAAGCAACAGAAATTTTCTCTCATAGTTCTGGAGGCTGGGAAGTCCAAGAGCAAGGAGATTATATACCTAAATACTTCATTAAAGCACAAAGCAAAACAAATGAAACCTAGATGGGGATTGAATTAAAGAAAAGAGCATGAGCTTTGGAGAGAGAAAGTTCTTGGGGATTTTGGGGTTTTCACTAAGAAAACGTGCATAAAAATTCTTTATGCCCTATAAAGTAGCACCTGAAATCATTCTTAGCACCAGAAAGTTGTAAAATGAAGTACTATTAAAATGATACACCATATTGCAAATTTTCAAGGCTACGTAGGACATTTTCTTGTATTCTGAAATCCTTTCATTTCTAACCAAAATACTTAGAATTCAAGAACTGAAGTTTGTCACTGTTGAATTAATGTTTATATAATTCCTTTGGGTTTTTTTAAGTTTATTTATTTTGTTCACCCTGTTTGAATTGGACAAAAGACATACAAATGAGAATTAGTGGCAAGCACGTTCAGCCTCCTCTGAAGTATGCATGCTCAGGCTCCTTTCTGAATCAATCTACCAAACACTCTCAACCAGATTTTGAAGAAGACTGATTGAAAACACTGACAGACTGCACCCTTAGAATCATGATAATTCACATATCTTCTCAGCTTCTTTGAAGTTTTCAGCAGAAACCAGAGAAAGAAAAAAAAATCACATTTCATACTTTCTTGTTTATTCACAAGAAAGGAAACACTTAAGAATTTAGATAACATACATACATGCTGCCTTGATTTTATGCTGACAATTTATGCAGAGTGAAAGCAAAATATACAGCATCTGTGTGAAGAATGTACGCTGGTACTCAGGCGATGGGCAGCCAGACAGAGCTTGACAGTGTGGGCCAGATGAGCCAGTATCCTGCACAAGGCCCTAACAACATCTACTGCTCCAAGTGCATTTCACTCTGCTGCTGTTGGACTAAACAATCTCTTAAAAGTTAATGGCCTTCTTCAGGGCTGGCACTGAAATTGCTGGTATTGCAGGGAGTAATTTTTTAAAAGTCATTACAGTACACAGTAATATAGTTTATTTCAGGTTTCCAGTCCTTTTCCTAAGGGACAAAGTTAGCTTTCAACAAAATGAAATCACAAGTAGAAATATACCATGATTTTCAACTTACAGGTTTTCTGAGTGTGTTAAATAAAACACTTCATATATTTTTTGGTGAGAAGATGTTTCTTTCTAGTCTCCAGCCTGCCCTACCACCCATCCTGGAGTCATGAGTCAACTTGGCTATCATCAGACTAAAGTTCTTCGCTATCGGTCTGTGTGTGAAGGGTGTCTTCTAAACATTATCACAAATGTTCTATTTTAACTATGGAAAGAAGAGGGCCTACAAAGAGACCAAGTAGAGTTAGCAGGTTGTCTGCGATTATTCTGAATTGCAGAGGAAAAGAGACCCAAATAGACCAAAAGATTTATTTTTTGGAGGTATTCTGTTTACTAACTTAAGGCATACCAGACATATTGTATCATCACTTTGTAACCTCAAGCAAATTAACAGTTCTAGGTAGTGGTCATCAATGACTAGTAACATCATAAAAAGAGGAAAAAAGAACCCTTTACGTTATAATACTTATGAGGCATTTTGCCAAAAATATTAAATTTGAATCTGTTCAGGCCTCTACATGTAAATAATATCCTATGGAATATATACAGAGTAAAGGAACATGTTAAATGACAGCATGGGGATGTAATCAGCAAAAATGAAACTGCAGAAATAATACAGGAAGACAAACTACTCTTATCAACAAATTGGAAAAACAAAAACAAAAACAAAACAACCAGTGAGGAATTTATAGATTTAAAGAAACTTATATTGTGACATATAGACCTCATTTACATTCTGAGTTAAACAAACAAACTTAAGAAATGGTTACAAAATGGAAAAAAGCTGAATTCTAACTAGAGCATTTTATGAGCTTATGGGAATGTTTTTGTTTTTGTTTTACCTAAGAGTGGTATTCTACATGAGAGGGCTTGCTCTCGAATTTTGGAGTCTCAGGATTTCTTGTAATTTAAAGAATCATTGAAGACCTTAAAGTTATTTTGTTTAAGTAGATTATATCTATTGATATGTATGTATTGTAAATTAAAACAGAAAATTAAAATATTAACTCATTTAAAATGAAAATAACAATCGAGTTACACATTATTTTCATAAAATAACTATATTTTCCAAAACAAAAAAGGTAGAAGTGTGGCACTATTTTAGATTTTGCAAATCTTTAAAATAACTTTCTATATAGAAAACAGATGAATTCTAATATCTGCTTTTGCATTCATTCCTTTGTGCTATCACATGTCATGTAGCCTCTGGAAAACTTCACTGTCTACTCATGAGGATAGGAAATAAAAAGGCAACCAAAATCTTAATACTATTTGAAAATAAACTCCTTGAAAGAGTGATGGGGACGACCATGGGTCAACCAGCCCATACTGTGAGAACTACTGTGTTAGAGATACATTCTGATGTATTAAAAATGAAAAATAAAAACCTATATTTTTGATATTAACTTCATTATGATCTGGGATGGAGATTATATTTGATACACTATTTTTACAATTTGCTAGTTGTTCAAACTGGATAAGCAGTACATCCGATTCATTAAACTAAGCCTGGTAAGTTTAAGTTTACCATAACAAAAAGGAAAATAAAAAACTAAAAATTAAGTAAATAACAATAAAAATGTTTTTGTAGGTGGGGCAGTTATTTGACTATAATAATTACAATTACAACTATAATTACAATATTGAAATTTTGAACAAGAGTAGTAGTAAAAAAAAAAAAGACAAGTAGTAATGTGGGTCTGCTAGCCTTGTCTTTATAAAAACATGAATGAATATACTGTGGGTGAGATTATAATATTTTAAGATTAAGATTTCTTGGAAAGATACATAGTTTTCATCCTTTAATTGACATTAATGTGTTTGTCATCAGAGTATCAAGTTACAAAGTTAATATAAGTTTTTAAAGTTGGATTAAAAAGAGTTAAGAAATTATAGGTTAATTAAGTACAAATTATTTACTTAATTTTCTAGGTTATGTGTTTATTATAGTAGAAATAAAAAAGTAACTATTGGTGAGAAAATTTTCCCACAGAGCAAACATCAAGTCTGAATGGTTTTACTCATGAGTCATAGCAAGCTTTCAATGAGCAGATCACCTAATCTTATATAAAATCTTTAAAAGTGTCAAGGACTACTGGAAAGTGTCCCCAATTCATTCTATATGGCATTATAAATTTGATATCAAAACCAGACAAGGGCAGAAGAAATTAGAAGTATTGGCCTGGGATATAGATGCAAAAATTCTGAACAGAACATTAGCAAACTAAACATATAATACTGTAAAAAACACAAAATATATATGATGAAGTTAAAGTTTACCTATGGAACTCAAGAATGATTTAATATCACAAAAATATTTAAACATCATTTACCATATCAATAGAGTAAAAGAGAAAACCTGTAAGACTACCTCAGGAGACATAAAAAGCAAATCATGATAAAATCCTTAGTAAATTAAGATTGGGAGGGACATCAGCAAAATAGAGAAATAGGACGTCTCAGCACCATACCTCCCATAGAAACACAGATTTTTAACAACTATTCCCAGAAAAGAACACCTTTATGAAAGGCCAAGAGCACACCTGCGAAGTTCTAGTACATTGATGGACCAAAAACTCTGAGACTAGATGCATTGAAGAAGGTTAAGAGCAGTTTCACTTCACCCATGTCACCGTTCTCCCAGGGAAACACAACTTTGAGGGAAGAAAAATCCCTTGAGGTCTTGATTTTTCTCATGGGCTAAAGTAAGAGCAAAACGTGACTGCAGCTTTCCTAATCTTTTAGGATGTTGCCCAAGAGATCCATTTCTGCCTTGCCCCACCCAGAACACTGAAGGGATTGAAATGGCTGAAAAATCTCAGGACCATTAGAGAAGGGTAGAACTTACAGAACCCAGGGGATCTTAACAACAGGCTGCAGATTATATAACCTGCTCAAGGTCTCCACCAAGAGCCCCACCCACAACTCTGTAGAACCCCTCACCTGGGGACTCTTGACTGTGAGTGGATGCAAACTCCTAGCAATCTGTACTCCCCTGCAGACTGAACACAAGGAAGCCTCCTTGGATGGCACATGAGGGCCACCACATACAACACACAAACATTAGCAACTGGCTCAACTCTGTTAGATTGGGAGATGGCACACAACCTTGACACTTAAGTGCACTGCCATGGAGAAAATAAACAAGAGATTCTCAGTACCCAGCCTGGTTTTGCAGAATTAAGGGAAAGTACACAATTCTAAATCTTCCCTCCAAAGAATGAATAAGAGGCGTAGAACAGGTGCACCATTAGGAAAGGTCTGAGAGATTATCAGAACCTCTAACGAGGCTGATTGGTTAAGGTCTTTTTTGAAGCTAGTCAGTACGATTAGAGAAGGTAACTGCTTCTTCAAATGTGAAGACAACAATACACAGCTTTAAGGACATGAAGAAGTATTGGAAACTATCAAGACTGAACCATCAATAAATAGAAAAATTAAACAGACCAATAATAAGAAGATTAAAGCAGTAATCAAAGTCTTCCAACAAGGAGAAGCCCATGTTCAGATGGCTTCACAGGTGAATTCTGCAAAAATTTAAATAATTAATGCCAATCCTTCTCAAATCCCTCCAAAAAGCTGTAGTGGTGAGAACATTTCCAAATTCATTTTATGAGGCCAGCATTAGTGTAATATTGAAGCTCAACTATGACACTACAAGAAATGAAAACTACAGGTGATTGTGCCTGATGAACACTGCTGCAAAAATTCTTGATAAAATACTAGCAAACCAAATTCAGCAGCACATTAAAAGGATTGCACACCATAGTCAAATGGGATTTATCCTTAGATTTAAGGATTGTTCAACATATGCAAATCAATCACTATGATATGCTGTGTTAGCAGAATGGAAGATAAAAATCATGTGAACATCTCAGTAAATACAGAAAAAGCATTTGACGAAATTCCTAATATTATACTCAATAGTGAAAACCTGAAAGCTTTTTTTCTAAGATCAGGAACAAAACAAGGATGCTCACTTTGACCACTTCTATTCAATGTTGTAGTAGAAGTTCTAGCCAGAACAATTAGACAAGAAAAAGAAATAAAAGACATCCAAATTGGAAAGGAGAAATGAAATAGTCTCTTTTTGCAAATGACATGATCCTATGTATAGAAAATCCTAAAGACTGCACCATGAAAAACGTCTTAGAATTAATAAGAAATTCAATTTTGCAGGACACAAAAATCAGCATATAAATATTAGTTGCACACTTATACATGAACAAAAACTATCTGAAAAAGAAATTAACAACAAAAAAAACCATTTACAATAGCACCATACAAGATAATTAAACCAAGGAGGTGAAAGATTTGTACATGGAAAATTATAAAACACTGGTGAGATTGAAGAAAATGGAAGTCAAAGATACCTCATGTTCATAGATTAGAAGAATTAATATTAAAATGTCTGTAACACTCAAAGGAATCTACAGACTCACTGCAATCTCTATTGCAGTTTTTACACACACACACACACCTTAAAATTCATATGGAACCAATCAAGACTCCAAATTAGCCAGGGCAAGCTTGAACAAGAAGAAAAAACCTGGAAGCATCATATTTTCTGATCTCAAATTATGTTACAAATTATAAATCAAAACAGTATGGTAATGGCATAAGAACAGACCTATAGAACCGTGAAACAGAAGAGAAAGCCCTGAAATAAATCCACCATAGTCATCTATTCTTCAACAAGGGCACCACAAAAACAAAATGAAGGGAAGTTAGTCTCTTCACTAAATGGTGTTGAGAAAACTGAATATCCAAAAGCAAAAGAATGAAATTGGGTCTATATCTCACAGCATATATAAAAATCAACTCAAAATGGATGAAAGACTTCAATGTAAGACCTCCAACCATAAAACTAAAACAGAGCAGAGCAAAAGGCTCACTTAAATAGGTCTTGGCAATGTTTTTCAAACATAACCCTAGAAACATGGGCAACAAAAGCAAAAACGGATAGGTAGGGTTTCATCCAACTAAAAACTTTGAGACAGCAAAGGAAACATTGAACAGAGTAAAAAGACAACCTATAGAATGAGGGAAACTATTTACAAACCATACATCTTATGAGAAGTTAATATCCAAAATATATAAGCAATTCCTGTAACTTAATTGCAAAACAACATAACACCACCAGCAAAATTACTCATCTAGTTCCATTTAAGTGTCTGAAACATTTATGGTCCATTGAGAGTCATGATTCTTGTGAAGATTTGCAAACAAATGCAGATGTGTAACAGGGTGGAAAACTATGATCAAATGACATAAGTAGCTTAATTTGCATTATTCAAATCAGAAATAAAAAACATAAAAAACTTTTTTTTATTTCTAATTCCTCTCCTCAGATACTTCTTGGTCTATTTATGTTATTAATTAATAATATAGGCAGACGCCAGAATTGCTAAATAATTAAAGCCATTAATTCTCCAGGAAAACTGCCTAGGATTGAATGATGTCTCTATTATTGCTAAATGTATGACTTGGGGCAAGATATTTAACATCTCTGTATCTCAGAATATTCACCTGTGAATGGGAATAATAGCATAACCCTCACAGAATTTTAATAAGTTGTGGTATGGCTTGCATATTGATGAGGAATGCGTTTCTAAAGCCTGACAATTTTCTAGTGTCTCTTCTGTACAGAAGGAAGCCAAGAAGTTCTATCTTTAGGTTATGTCTAGAAAAGTTTGATCTTCTGCATAATCTTAAGTGATTCCTTGAATGTTGGATTCAGAAAAACTGTTAATCATTGGAGAAAAGCAGTTCAATGACTCCCAGCTATAATACATTTTCATTTTCTCAATTGCATGGTAAGCATCAAGGGAAGAATGTACTGTATATAAATTTCCCTGATCTATTCATTATTTATAAACAATTTAACATAAATTCACATGCTGATAGTTATTTCCTTAGGTATATTTTATATTAATTGGTTTGTTTAAATTGTATTTGGATTTAAGTCCTCAAATTTTAGTGTTTCTGGAAAGTATTTAAATATTGCTGACAGCTAAAAAGTTTAGTTCTCTGTTCAATCCTTTGACCAGTTCCCATGGTTTACTGATTAACAGCGATACATGATTGATTCCTTCTTCCACCACAAGTAAAGTGTCATACAGGTATCATCAGATATCTGGTACTTCTGGGGTATCTGGGTGGCTCAGTCAGTTGAGCATCTGAGTCTTAATTTTTGCTTAGATCATTATCCCAGGGTCAAGCCCCATTTTGAGCCCCACGTTGAGCATGGAGCCTGCTTTAGACTCTTTCTCTACCCCTCTCCCTCTTCCTCTACACCTCTTCCCTGCTCACATGGTCTCTCTCTAGCTCTCTAAAATAAAAGTTAAAAGAAGAAATATGGTACTAATAGGTATTAGGGACTCACTAGTTCTCTTTGAAGGCTGCAGGGATTTGGATCTAAGTTAAACTGAATTCAGATGTTGGAATTAGATCAAGAAATTTGCTTCTGAACTTTGTTAATTCTTTGGTTCTAGGAAGTTGATATTAAATGATTACTACAAGATTTCTTATTAACTCTAAAAAATGCATAGTGAAAAACCAGAAAAGTCACATTTAGCACATTAAATGTTGATGAAAGAAGTTGCATTTTTTACTTTTGGGAGTCACAGATATTGCATTAGCTCAGTATCTTACAGTTCTTTCATAGGGACAAAGGAATTTAGCAAGGATTTTGGCTGACTGGATGATGGTATGACTTGTTATGCAGAACATTTTTAGGTAAAATACTTTTGGGAACAACACCTACTGAGGAAGAAAAAAAAATATTACACTAATATGGCCGATGACAAAGGATTAACAGAAATTCTTATAGATCAAACTCAGAAGATGATGAGAGGGCTTTGGCTCTGATGGCCATTTATCCACAGGAGGATTAGTTTAATAAGAAGTTCAATTGTAGGGTTGGCTTTACAAAAACATACCAACTCATTCTATTATTCTAAATATTATGACATTCCTTCCCCACCTGTAAAATTGGAAGAGATTTTCTTGGGAAGAAATAAGTAATTGTCTTGGATCTTTAGAAAAAATTGTGAATTACACTGAAGGCAGCCGCAGTAATGCCAAACTCTTGGACACTTGAGGTGAGCCATTTCTTGGGTAGACTCCATTTTCTCAAAGTGTCTGCTTAATCATAAATCCAAGAACTCTCTTCGCTCTCTAAGTTTCTTTGCCACCAGAGTGATTCTGGTAGGGGTATAGAGGTTTAGACTTACCCAAAAATGGATTCAGTAGTAATGGGTACAGTGGATACTATAGTGTGCAATCCAGATACTACCCTTCTAGAATCACAGCACTTATTGTCCCAGTTTACACAAGTACTGGTTACTAATAGCTCTTAGTGAAGTCTTTCTCTAGAAATTGCCCTTAGGTAGAGGAAACCACCTCATCCAAGTTTGCTCTCTACCCTGAGGCAGGCTTCATCTAATAACTGATTATTGAAGAAGACACAAAGGTCCAACCTCATTGTCTCCATTTGAGACTACTTTGAAGGGCCACTCCCAGCTTTAGAACTTCCCAGAGGACTGGCTGAGACTTCTGCTGGAGGACTGCATTGCAGTTCAACTTCTGTCTGCCCAATACTGCTTTCCCTTTCTCAGTAGGTATTGTTCCCAAAAGCACTTTACCAAAAAATATCCTGCATATAAATCTTCATTTCAGAGTCTCTCTCTCTCACAGAGAATGTATCCTCTGATGGTTGCTTGTGTCAGGAGTGGTTCCAGGAAGTAGACTATGAAGCGAATTGGATCTCCCTCTTGCCAACTGGTAATGACTCCATCATTGTTGGCAAGTAGAGTACTCATAGACCTTAACACGTTGTAGTGGCATATAGTTAAAACATTCACTAATGGTAAACTAAAATGGGATTCTAGTGAAGGGAAATGCCCCATTAGGAGAATATCTCAGGCATTTGAAAAGTTCTGGGGATAATAATTATAATAACTATGAAATCAGACAGCCTTTGCTCAGTGCTATTGGCACATTTAAGAAAGTCATTTAAATGCTGAGGATACTAATAATTAGTTAAATGTGAGCTCTGAAAGTCAAAGGGCCTTTTTAGTAGCACAGAAAGAGACTTTCAAATCCTGCAGCTGGAAGGGAAGAAAAGAACCTTTCAAGAGTAGTAGGGCTCCAGAGAAAGTTGACTTTTTAACTGTGGCAAATCTGACATGCCAAGATCAGAAACCTATTGGAAAGACATGGAATGCTGGGTGTATGGATGGGGCCAACTGTGTCAATTTATCAAAAAATCTTGAATTCCTAAATTCACCTTATCCCTCTAGGGTACAGAAGTCATCCAAACATCCATTAAACTCTAGGGCTTTCCTATTCCGCCTTGCAAGAAAATATATATTCCTCTCAGAGTCTGTCTTTACTTCTTCTCCTGACCATCAGGCCAATATCCAGGGTCATTTTACAGTATAAACCAACCAGGGAAAGGCTAGGTTTGCTAAAGATGAAAAAAAGAATATATATCAAAGAATCAGTAAGGCCTGGTTAACATATATTAGAAGGGGCCAAGAGAGTTTTTATAGGATTACTTCTTGAGGTGCTGGATTAGGGAGCAGAACATAAAGTTGGATAAGTGAGTTTATTTCCCACTTTTCTAGGATATAGGATTTAATTCTCTGGAAAGACTTTAGGAAAAAAAAAGTGTTAAGATACTGCTAGGATGATCCTTGGGAGATTAGAGAAAACCAAATGCCTTTTCTAACTGAAGTGGAAAGTCTTGACCTACTGTGACTAATAGCTGAAATAGGAATCAATAGGCAGAGAGAAGTGAAGAGAGAGAGGATACATTGCATACACCCAGAAAAACTACCAGCTGACAGTGGGGGGTTTGTTTGTAGGGGGGCTTTGGAGACATTTTGATTACCAAAGCAAAAGGATTGTATTGGTGAGAGGGACATCCATGTCACTGGGAAGCTCAATGATGTCTTTCCCCTGTAGTAAGGAATGATAGAAAGGTGCTATTACCAAACTGGAAAAGGGGTGATGTAGACTGGGTATTTAATCATTAGAAGCCTGTTGTGTACATTTATTATAATGAGAGGCAAGACTGGAGTGGCAACTTAGGATCTGACCTTCAGAGATATTAAATGACTAATAAGGCACAATATTATTAGGGAGAACATAAATGAACAACCAAAAAGGATATTGCTTAACTTATTCAACTAAAAGAAATGAAAAAAAATCTATGATTAGGATGGTAAGGGCACCAGCCCTATGTGGGAAATAGGGCAGTCCTTTGCCCATGTTCTAGACTTGAGCCAAGTTTCAGGCCCTGAACCTACTGACTGAAGGAAATGCTGAGTCCACAGGAGGAAGGACTCTATATGGTAATAATTCCCTCAGTTATTTCCCCAAAGGAACCTATGACCATTTACTAGGTTAACCATACACTGAGGAAAAAAATACCTAGACATTTCAAGGATTCTGGGATATGGGGTCTGAGTTGAAGTAGATACCCAGAAATCTAAAGCATCACCTGCCATATGTCAACTCTGTGCTTACTACTATATGTATACTACCACATCCAATCTTACAACAAACCTATTACTGTTTCCACTTTACCAATGATGAAGCTGAAGCTTATAATAGTTACATACTTGCTCAAAGTTTATACACTGGTAAGAAGATTCAGAGCCAGAACTTAAAGTCTGTTTGACATCAAAACTCATGCTTACTTCTCTGTTCCTGCACAAATACACAAATGGTTCCCTAAACCTGTAAGTCAGAGTTGATTCAATAATAATATTCTCTGGTCCTCTTCACTTCTTTTCTCTTTTTTCCTTGTCACTAAACAGGAAATAACTCATTATTTTAGCCAGATGGCGGCCAAATAACACCTCTGAGAAAAAATTGACTGCATTTACTTTAAATGACACATAAATCTTAATGTTTAAATCACCCTTTCAACATAGTGCCAGGAAAAAATACAGGGGAAATGATTGAATTTTTCAGAAATAGTCATAAATCCCTTAATGTGGAGAGATTTGAGGCTTTCTAAAATGGAAAGGATATATCAGATTGTTACACATCTTACTTCTAAGAAAAGGTGTGCTTGAGGAATCTTAGAGATATTTAAAGAAGTCATGATACCAAATGGAATTGGGAACCTGGCCAAAGCAGCATTTTCCCAGGACATTAACTATTAGTCTCCCATTTGTCATCATGAATATATATTTGCTCCATAAATGTACATGTAATGGATATATTCTAATAATGATAATTACCTACTCCCAAATAAAATCTCTTTTATTCTTAGAGCTGTTTCCTCTGTATCTGTTGTACTCATATTTAGCCTGAACTACTGTGCTGTTAGAGAACATAGAACATGTCTTTATAGCCTGGATTTTCATTAAAGAAGTCAACCAAAATTGTTAAAGAATCATTAATTCAATTTAGGGCTTAAACACAAAACAATATCCTTTGTTGGCTATTATCACGGTGTAGTGACAGAAAGCAGAAAAGGAGAGATGAGGATTGATTGTTTACTTCTTGAAATAAAAATTCAGACGATATGTCAAAGGGGCTTCCATTATGCTGTAAGAAGTAAATGGAAAGCTATAAATGAAATAAGTTTTGTTATTTGAGTTTCATAAAGTTTATAACTTAGTTCTGCCAAAAGGCTACTAAAAGTGAATTTGTTTCCATAAGGACCAGAATTTCACATTTCACAGTGAACAAAAGGTTTGCTGAACTTTATATTGAAAAATACAACTAAAAATAATAAAAGTATATTTATTAAGCCAAGTACTATAATTAGGTTATGATAGCAAACATATTATAGCTGTGTGCTAATATTAGGAAGAAAGAAAGTATAAATCAAATTCCCCTTTTTTTGTGAGGAAATCAGACAATCACTTTTGTATGATGTTATAACATTCTTCATTTTACATTTGACGTTTTACAGAACATGAAGAGTCATTTTTATAAAGATATATGGAAACTTCATCAATTTTTCCCAATGGTCTTTTACCATTTGTTATTCAAAACTATTCTCTTTTATTTATTTTTATTTTTTCATTAAGCATTTTTCATGTTTATTTTTGAGATAAAGCATGAGTGGGGGAAGGGCAGAGAGAGAGAGAGACAGAGAATTTGAAACAGGCTGCAGGCTCTGAGCTGTCAGCACAGCCCCATGCAGGGCTCAAACTTGGGAATAGTGAGATCATGACCTGAGCTGAAGTCAGACATTTAACTGATTTGAGTCACCCAGGTGTCCCAAAACCATTCTCTTGTAAAGTGTTTATTCTGACATTATCTTTATCACTGTTTCCTTCCTCACTTTTAAATTAAACTAACTCATCCAGGTCACTATTTTTCAATAGTTTTGCCTGTGATTCCCTTGCACCTGTTTTTATATTTATAGAATGGGATAATCATCTATAAACTGACAGTTAAATAGAATGTGGAAAGGATTAATGCAACTGCTAAACAGGAAGAGATGTTTCAAGTGGGGACTAATATTTAAATTAATACTTTTGTGCTTTGACTTTCGCTTTCCTAAACAATAACATGTCCACTGTGTCTTAGTGAATAAGAAATCACAGAACAGAGGAATGGTTTAAAGAAAAACCTGTGGAATAAGATAACATGTGTATTAGTCTACTCAGTCTACCATAATGCAATACCACAGGCTGAGCATCTTAAACACAGACATTTATTGTCTTATGGCCCTAAAAGCTGCAAGTCCAAGATCAGGATGATTTCAGGATTGGTTTCTGGTGAGGCCTCTCTTCCTGGCTTGTAGATTGCCCCTCTCATTGTGTCCTCACATGGCATTTCCTCTCTGTAATGAAACAGAGCAAGAGAGAGATCTAGTGTTTCCCCTTTTCTTATAAGGATGCAAATCCTAACACGTTAGGGCCTTCCCTTATGACCTCATTTGATCTTAATTAGGTCTATAAGGCTCTGTCTCCAAATATAATTGCAAATATAATTAGGAATTAGAGCTTCAATATATGGATTTTAGGGGACAAAATTCAGTCCCTAGCAACATATGCTCATTTGTAACTCCATTGCTTCCTTCTTGTTTGACTTGTGATAAATTAAAAACATTGCTTAGCCTTAATTTGTTAATCTATATAATGTGGACAAATACTCAATTCATAGGATTTTGACATGGATCAAAGAAACAGTGCATTTTAAGGACTTAGCATACTACCTGGCATAGAATAAGTGCACAATAAATACTGATTGTTATTAAGGGTTCCTGTTGATACCCCAGTGCTAATAAAAACTGAAAAATGAAAAGGGATTGTCTTCTTTTCTTCATGACACTAAGAAATGGGGAACCTGGAAGAGATCTGGAAGATGGTAGAGTAGGAGGTACTGAAGCAACAGCTACATCTTGCAACAAACTCTGAAAATGACCTAGAGACTGGCAAAGCACACCTTCCATAACTAGTCATAGAGAGAAGGCAACATAAAAGAGGGTAAGAAACTGGAGATGAGGTCAAGAATTAAACCTCTGGTACAACTAACCATATGTGGGCAGGACATCACAAACATGGAGGAGGAAGGGGATCAGATTCCATACCAGGCACCCCTGGTCTTGTAGACCTTAATTGGGAAGACATCTGACTATGAAAATCAGTAGGGCATAATTCCAGGAGAGCCAGAGGGCTATAGCAAACCAAGTCTTTGCTCTAAAAGAGCCAGTATACTAAGCAACTCAAACTTAGACACAGTACAGAGGCAGTACTTGAGAAACTCCTAGAGTATAAGTGAAGAAATTTTTTCACCAATTTTAGAATGTTTGCCAGAGAAGCACAGACCTGCAGATTTCTCCAGGAACAAAGGTGCCATTTTTCTTGCCCTCCCCAAGCCTGGGTAGCCAGAGGCTTATAGGAACCAAGTCTAATATTCTCCATCTACCTTTCTAGCACCATGTACCCTGCCCTAGCATTCCTCTGAAGACCCACCCCATATAACCTGCTTACCTATGCAGGCATCCCTCTAAACCTCTTCTGACTCACCACACACCCTGCCCTTTGATGCCCCCATAGCTGACACAGCAACTAATTGCAGACAGCCAGGCTAAGCGCCAGTTATTTCTACTAGTGAACCCTCAGAGGCTTCATCTGGGTCTCTCAAATATGTGGGGAGCAAACCCTGCCCACTGTACCCGTAACAGGTGAAGTGGGTCATTATAGCCACCTGAGTTGAAGTCCAGATATCTCCCAGCATGTTTACAGCAATCACAACTCAGCCACAACAAGAGGGTGCATGGAGTCCACATAGGAGACACCCCTAGAACAACTGGTTCTGGTGACTGAAGGTCACTATATAGCACCATAGATAGAACCTCTTCTACACAAGGCCGATACTTTCAAGACCAGAAAATGGGTAACTTATCTACCTAATGCATGGAAATAAACAAGTTAGACAAAATAAGGAGACAGAGGGAGATGTACCAAATGAAATAATAAGATAAAATCATAGAAAGAAAAGAACTAGACACAAACAACATGCCTGATAAAGAGTTCAAAGTAATAGTCATAAAAGGTACTTACCAGATTTGAGAGAATAGCAGATCAACTTAGAATTTCAACAAAGATATTGAAAACATAAAAAATAACCAACCGGTGCTGAAGAATAAACTAACTGAAATGAAAAATATGCTAGAGGGAACCAAGAAAAGATTATTAGAGGTGGCAGAAGAATAGATGAGTAATCTGGAAGACAGAATAATGGGAAGCAACAAAGCTAAACAGTAAGAATAAAAAAAAATAATAAAAAACTATGAATAAGTTAAGAGACCTCTACAGTATCATCAAGTATAATGACACTCACATTTTAGGAATTCCAGAAGAAGAAAGAGAAAAGAGGGCAGGAAACTTATTCGAAGAAATGGCTGAAAATTTCCCTAATTTGAAGAAGAAAACAGACATTCAGGTCCAGGAATCAAAGAGAGCCCCAAACAAGATGAACTCAAGCAGATCCACACCAGACACATAATAATTAAAATTGCAAAAATCAAAGATAAAGGGAGAATTTTAAAGGCACCACCAGAAAAGAAAACACATACAAGAGGAAACCCCATAAGGCTATCAGCATATTTTTCAGCATAAACTTGGTAGGCCAGTGGAAGTGTCATGAAATATTCAAAGTTCTGAAAGGAAAAACCCTACAACCAAAAATATCTGGCAGGGTTATCATTCTTATCTATATCATTAAGGAGCTATAGAGTGTCCCCCCCAAAAAAATCACCCCTAAATCAGCCTTACAAGAAATGTTAAAGGGTATTCCTTAATGGAAAGAAAAGGCTGTAACTAGAAGTAAAATTATGAAAGGTAAAAAACTTTGCTGGTAATATATTATTCAATTATAAAGCCAGTATGGAGGTTAAAAACACAAAAGTAGTAAAATCAATTATATCTACAAAAATTATTCAAGGATACACAAAATCAGAAGATGTAAAATATGACATCATATATATAAAACATGGAAGAGGAAGTAAAATTTAATGCTTTTAGAATGTGTGCAAATCTGGCACACCTGGGTGGCTCAGTCAGTTAAGTGTCCAACTTCAGCTCAGGTCATGATCTAAAGGCTTGTGAGTTTGAGCCCCACATCAGGTTTTGTGCTGACAATTCAGAGCCTGGAGCCTGTTTTGGATTCTGTGTCTCCCTCTTTCTCTCTGCCCCTCCCTCTCTCATGCTCTATCTCTCTCTATCTCTCAAAAATAAATAAACATTTAAAAAGTTTTTAAAAAAGAATGTGTGCAAATTTGAGTGACCATCAATTTTATATAAACAAAATACATATAAGATGTTATATATGAACCTCATAGTAACCACAAATCAAAAGCATATTAATAGATACACAAAAATAAAGAGAAAGGAATCCAAGTATATCACTAAAAATTATTCATCATCACAAGGGAAGAGATCATGAGAAGAAGAAAGGAAAGGAGAACCACAAGACAGAGAGAAAATAACCCATTTATATACTGTCTTCCAAGAGACTCACTTCAGGTTGAAAAACAAACTATATGTGAGCAGATGGAAAAAGATACGCCATACAAATGGAAGCAAAAAAAAAAAAAAACTGGAGTAACAATACTTATATCAGACAAAGATGTTAAACTAGGTCCATAGCAATAGAGAAAGAAGGGCATTATATAATGGTCAAGTGATCAATTTAACAAGTGGATATAACAACTGCAAATAACTATGCACCCAAAAATGGGAGCTCTTAAGCACATAAAGCAAATATTAACAGGAATATATTGATAGTCATACCATAATAATAGGAGGTTTTAATACACTACTTATAGGAATGGATAGATCATCTCAACAGAAAATAAGAAAACGGTGGCTTTGAACAACACACTAGCCCAGATGAACTTAACAGTTATATACAGAACATTCTGTCCAAAAAGAGCAGAATACACATTCTTTTCAAGTGAAGATGGAACATTCTTTGGTATAGATAACAAGTTAGGACACAAAATAAGTCTGAGTAAATTTAATAAAATTTAAATGATATCAAGTATTTTTTCTAACCATAACGGTATAAAACGAGAAATCAGTGACAAAAAAAAACTTCAAAAAATACAAACACATAGAGGCCAAAATGCAGATGACTAAACAACCAATGAATTACCAAAGAAATAAAAGAGAAAAAATTTTTTTAAAAACATTGAGAAAAATAAAAATAAAAAGAGAATAGTCCAAAATCTTTGAGATGCAGCAAAAGAAGTTCTAAGAGGGAAGTTTATAGCAATACAGGCCTATATCAAGAAATAAGAAAAAGCTCAAATCATCTAACACCTAAAAAATCTAGAAAAAGTAAAAAACAGAATGTACAGTTAGTAGAAAAGGGAAATAAGAAAGATTAGAGCAGAAATAAATGAAATAGAGACCAAAAAAATAAAAAACACAGCAACATCAAAAACAGACAACACACGTGCGCGCGCGCACGCGCGCACACACACGGATAATAAAGAAAAAAAGAAAAAAATAAACAAAGATCAATAAAACCAGGAACTAGTTCTTTGAATAGATAAACAAAATTGATAAACTCTTAGCCAGATCCATAAAGAGAAAAAGAAAGAAAACCCAAATAAATCATAAATGAAAGAGAAGTAACAACTGATACCAGAAATAAAAAGGATTATATTAGAATGCTATGAAAAATTATATTCCAAGAAGTTGGACAACTTAGAAGAAATGGGCAAATTCCTAGAAACACGTAATCATCCAAAACTAAATTAGAAGGAAATAGAAAATTCAAAAAACTGATTACTAGCAACAAAAATGAATCAGTAACCAAAAAACTCCCAACAAATGAAAGTCAAGACCAGATGACATCACAGGTGAGTTCTACCAAATATTTAAAGAAGAGTTAATACCTATTCTTCTCAAACTATTCAAAATAATAAATGCGCAAAAATAAGACTACCAAACTTATTCTGTGAGGGCAGCATTACCCTGATACTAAAACCAGACAAAGACACTCCAAAAAAGAAAACTACAAGCCATTATCCTAAGGAATAGATGTAAAATTCCTCAATAAAATTAGCAGACCAAATTCAACAAAACATTAAAAGGATCATTCACCACAATCAAGTGGTGGGTTAATCCAGGGATGCATGGATGGTTGAATATTTGCAAATCAGCCAATGTGATACATCACATGAATAAGAGGAAGGATAAAAACAATATGATAATCTCAAAAGATGCAGAAAGAACATTTGCCAAAATTCAACATCCATTTATGATAAAAATTTGAACAAAGTGGGTTTAGAGAGAACATATTTCCACATAATAATAGCCATATACAAAAATCCCACAACTAACATAAAGTGAAGTCATTTCTCTAATAGCAGGAACAAGACAAGGTTGTTCACTCTCACCAGTTTTATTCAACATAGTAGTGGAATCCTAGCTGAAGCAGTTAGATGAGAAAAAGAAATAAAAGGCATCCAACTTGGTAAGAAAGAACTAAAATGGTCCCTATTTGCAGATGACATAATACTATTTATAGAAAATACTAAATACTCCACCAAAAACGTTACAACTAATAATTTAGTAAAGTTGCCAGATACAAAATTAATGCACAGAAATCTGCTGCATTTCTATGGACTAGCAACAAAATAGCAGAAAGAGAAATTAAGAAAAGCAATTCTATCTGTAATTGTATCAAAAAATTAAAAACCTAGGAGTAAGTGTAAAGACTTAAAGAGGTGAAAGACGTGAACTTTGAAAAATATAAGACATAGATGAAAAAATTGAAGGTAACACAGACAATGCTTATTAATTGGAAGAACTGATGTGATTAAAATGTACACACTACCCACAGTAGTCTACAGATTCAATAAAAACACTATCAAAATACCGATAGTATTTTTCACACACCTAGAACAAATAATCCTAAAGTTTGTATGGAAATGCAAATGACCCAAATAGCCAAAGCAATGAAGAAAGAACACAGTTGGAGGTATCACAATCCCAGATTTCAAGGTATACTACAAATATGTAATGAAGAAAAAAACAGTGTGGTGCTGGCACAGAAACAGACAAATAAATCAATGGAACAGAGTAGAAAGGCCAGAAATAAACCCAAGTGTATATGGTCAATTGATTTACAACAAAGGAGGTAAGAATGTACGATGGAGAAAAGACAGTCTTTTCAATAAATGTAATGGGAAAACTGGGTAGCTACATGCAAAAGAATAAAACTGGACCACTGTATTACACAGCACACAAAATAAACTCAAAATGGCTTAAAAACCTAAATATGAGACTTGAAATCATAAAATACCTAAAAGAAAACACAGGCAGTAATCTCTCGGACATTGGCCTTAGCAATATATTTATGGATATGTCTCCTGAGACAAGGGAAACAAAATAAAAAATAAACTGTTGGGACTACACCAAAATAAAAGGCTTTTACACAGGAAAGGAAACCATCAACAAAACAGAAAGACAACCCACTACTGAATGGGAGAAGATATTTGCAAATGACATATCTGATAAGGGGTTAATACCCAAAGTATATAAAGAATGTATTCAATCTAACACCAAAAAAAAAAGCCAAACAAACACACGAATAAATAATTGAGTTAAAGAATGGGCAGAGGACCTGAGTAGACATTTTTCCAAAGAAGACGTACAAATGCTCAACAGATACATAAAAAGATGGTGAACATCACTAATCATTAGAGAAGTGCAAATCAAAATCACNGTCTGATAAGGGGTTATAAAGTATATAAAGAATGTATTCAATCTAACACCAAAAAAAAGCCAAACAAACACACGAATAAATAATTGAGTTAAAGAATGGGCAGAGGACCTGAGTAGACATTTTTCCAAAGAAGACGTACAAATGCTCAACAGATACATAAAAAGATGGTGAACATCACTAATCATTAGAGAAGTGCAAATCAAAATCACAATATCACCTCACAGTAGTCAGAATGGCTGGTATCAAAAGGTAAGAAATTTGTTATTTCTTATTTGTATTGGCTATGATGTGGAGAAAAGGGAACCCTTATGCACGTTGGTGGGAATATAAATTGGTGCAACCACTCTGGAAAACAATATGGATATTCGTCAAAAAATTAAAATTAGAAATATCATATGATCCGGTAATTCCACTATGCAGTATTACCCCAATAAAATGAAAACATTAATTTGAAAATATATGCACCCATATGTTTATTGAAGCATTGTTTATAATCACCAAGTGTCCATTCACAGATATCTTAGATAGATGTATTTATTTAATAGATAAAGAAGATATGACGTGTGTGTGTGTGTGTGTACACATGCGTGCATACACAGTGGAATATTACCCAGCCATAAAAAAAGAATGAAATCTTGCCATTTGTGACAACATGGACGGACCTAGAGGGTGTTACCTTAAGCAAAATAAGTCAGACATAAAGACAAATATGATCTCACTTATATGTGGAATCTAAACAACAACAACAACAACAAAATTAACAGAAAAAGATTCATAAATACAGAAAACAAATGGATACTTGCCAGAGGGAAAGAGGATGGAGGTATGGATGAAATAGGTCTAGGGAATTAAGAGGTACAAACTTCTAGTTATAAATAAGTCATGGACACAAAAAGTACAGCATAGACAATACAGTGAATAATATTTTGATGACATAGTATGGTGGCAGATGGCAACTATACGTAGTGAGCATTGATAAATATGTAAAATGATTGAGTCACTGTATTTTACACCTGAAACTAATATAATATTGTATGTCTACTATACTTTGATTTTTTAAAAAAGTGGATTGGGGCCTTGGTGGCTTAGTTGGTTAAATGTCCAGCTCTTGATTTCTGCTCAGGTCATGATCTTAGGGTTCATGAGTTCAAGCCCTGTATTGAGGTCTGCACTAACAGTATGAAGCCTGCTTGGAATTCTCTCTCTCCCTCTCTCTCTGTCCCCTTCCCTGCTCATGTGTGCATGCTCTCTCCTTTTCTCTTTCAAAATAAATAAATAAATTTTTAAATTTTTAAAAAAGAATGAAATGGGGAAGGTGGGGTTTGTAGAGAGTGAATAGAATGGGAAGAAGTAGCTACTAAGAGTAGATAAGAGCTTTATTACTAGGTATCATATGGTTTTCCTAAACAAAGAGGTAAAAGATCTGTATTCTTAAAACTGCAAAGCACTTATGAGAAAAACTGAAGATGACACAAAGAAATGGAAAAACATTCCATGCTCATGGATTATGAGAACAAATATTGTTAAAATTTCTATACTGCCCAAAGCAATCCATATTTAATGCAATCTATATCAAAATAACACCAGCATTTTTCACAGAACTATAAGAAAAAATCCTAAAGTTTGTATGTAACCACAAAAGACCTTGAATAGTCAAAGCAGCCTGAGGAAACAAAGCAAAACTGGAGGCATCATGATTCTGGACTTCAAGCAATATTACAAAGCTGTAATCCTCAAGACAGCATGAATCACTGGAACAGAATAGAAAACCCAGAAATTGACCCATAACTGTATAGTCAACTAATCTTCAAAAATCAGGAAATAATATCCAATGGAAAAAAACAGTCTCTTCAACAAATGGTGTTTGGAAAACTGAACAGCAACATGCAGAAGAATGGAATACTTTCTTACACCATACACAAAAGTAGATTCAAAATGGTGAATGACCTCAGTGTGAGATAGGAAACCATCAAAATCATAGAGGACAATATAGGCAGCAACCTCTTTGACCTCAGCTAGAGAAACTTCTTACTAGACAGATCCCCAGAGGTAAGGGAAACAAAACCAAACATGCACTATTGGGACTTCGTCAAGGTAAAAAGGTTCTGCACAGCAAAGGAAAGAATCAACAAAACTAAAACACAACCTGTAGAATGGGAGAAGATATTTGCAAATGACATATCTGATAAAGGGTTAGTATCCAAAATATATAAAGAACTTATCAAACTCAATACCCAAAAACAAATAACCCAGTTAAGAAATGGGCAGAAGACATGAATAGACATTTTTTTCGAAAGACATCCAGATGGCTAACAGAGGCATGAAAAGGTGCTCAACATCATTCATTCTTAAGGAAATAGAAACCAAAACCACAAATGAGATACTACCTCACACCTATCAGAATGGCAAAAATTAACACAGGAAACAACAGATGTTGGTCAGGATGCAGAGAAAGGCGAACCCTTTTGCACTGCTGGTGGGAATACAAACTGGTGCAGCCACTCTGGAAAATAGTATGGAAGTTTCTCAAAAAGTTGAAAACAGAACTATCCTACAATCCAGCATTGTCCTACTACGTATTTACCCAAAAGTTACAAAAATACTGATTCAAAGGGGCACATGCCCCGTGATGTTTACAGCGACATTATAAACAATAGCCAAATTATAGAAAGAGCCTAAATGTCCATCGACTGATGAATGGATAAAGATGTGGAATATATACATAATAGAATATTACTCAGCCATCAAATGAATGAAATCATGCCATTTGCAGCAATGTAGATGGAGCTAAAGTGCATTGTGCTAAGTGAAATAAGTCAGAGAAAGACAAGTACCATACGATTTCATTTATATGTGGAATTTAAGAAACAAAACAGATGATGGGGCACCTGGGTGGCTCAATCGGTTAGGTGTCCGACTTTGGCTCAGGTCATCATCTCACGGTTAGTGGGTTCAAGCCCCATGTCGCGCTCTGTCCTGACAACCAGCTCAGAGCCTGGAGCCTGCTTCACACTCTGTGCCTCCTTCTCTCTCTGACCCTCCCCTGGTCACTCTGCCTCTCTCTCTCAGAAATAATAAAACATTAAAAAAAATTATAAAAAGAAACAAAACAGATGAACACAGGGGAAGGGAAGTAAAAAAGAGAGAGAGAGGGAAGCAAACCATAATAGACTCTTAACTGTAGAGAACAAACTGAGGGTTGCTGGAAGGGAGGTGGGTGGGGGGTTGGGCTAAGTGGGTGATGGGTATTAAGGAAGGCACTTGTGATGAGCACTGGGTGTTATGTGTGAGTGATAAATCACTAAATCCTACTTTTGAAACCAATATTACCCTACATGTTAATTAACTAGAATTTAATAAAAACTTGAAATGAAAAAAAAATAGTTTGAGTCCCTGAGATTTTGAATGGTAGTAAGAAAAACATCTTTGTCCAACGAGAAGCCTTGATGCTCAATTATCCAAAAATCTGTGAAGTCTCCCAATCTGTCCCAATAGACTCAAACCTCAAGGAAAAAATGGCCAAGTTTTATGCACTTTTGTATTACTGGCATTTACTGATGTTGATTGCATTTCACTTGGTCAATGGCCAATACACTTTTACAGAATTTATATGATGTTTAATTACTTCACTATATATATTTAATTATGATGAGTGTAGCTCTTTGCCTAACTGTGTTTCAGGGATCTAGCCACCTTAGATGATTGATTGGGTCATCTAGATCATGCTGAGGTATTCCAATTTTCTAGGGTCCTAGAGGAACAAAACTCTATTAGTCTAAGTCAGAGATGATCATAATAGTCCTTAAATTACTTAAGAAGAATGTTGAAATGAATTTAATATTTTGTTGTGGATAGAAAATAAAAGTTTTCTATATAAATACCCAACCTCTCTTTGAAGTCATTTCCTCTTTAGCCTTGCTTTAAATTTTTACATAATTATTGAAATTGGTGTGTTTTAGGGGGATTTCTCTTTCATGTGTTTATTTTGCTTATCACTGCTCTTCTGTGGTTTCTATTTTAGATTTAAAAAACTTTTTGTTTCAAGTTATTCCACCAGGTTGCTCTCTTATTTAGTTTTCCTTTTCTTTCTTTCTTTTCCAAAACTATAGAAATTAAAGATGAAAAAGACACATTGCTCATCAAATCCCACTTCCTCCAGGCTTGAATCGTCCTCTTTAATAGAGCAATTTTTCCACTTAGCTGAAAATTATTCAAGTGATGGAGTTTCTACCACTTCCCGTGAATGACTATTCCACAGACTGACAGATCCCATTACGTGGTCATTTTCTCCCTCAAACTCTGCCTACATTTTTCTTTGCTCAATTTAATCCTGTTTCTCTTAGTTATACCCCTTTCAATAATTCAAAGAAATTCCTCACCCCTTCTTGCTCCATATTTCCCTCAAATATTTACAGATGGTTATTATTTCTCCTTAGTCATTATTTGGCCCAACCATTTGAATTAGGTCTTTCATCTTTTCCTGTTATCCATTGCCTTTAGCTATTTCAATCTTTAGACACTTGTGTTCAAAACTTGTCATTTTAAAAAATGTTCTAATTCTTTGGGAATGGGAAGATCCAAATCTCAACATGAGACTTTTCTCTCAGAAACCTCAATGTGATATCCACACACAATGCCCGACAGAAATAGTTCAGGGCCTCTCCTACCTGTAACTTCAGTTGTAATATTAAGCAATGATGCCCCTTCTTGGTTCAAATGCTCCTAGTTCGAGTCTTATCTCTTTCATGAAACCTCATTCTCAGCACTGAGCACCTTAGAAAGAGAACCAATACTGTACTATCTTAGGGAAATGAATGCTTCTGTCGCAGAATATTTAGAAACATCCCCCAAAGGGTACCAGTTTCCTGAAAGAGGGATACAGTCTTTTTAAAAATAAAATTTTAATTGAAAACAGTTTTTCCCTCTAAAATTCTTTGCAAACCTAATTTACTCTCCCCAAAGGCCCTCAGATCTCCACGTTCGTTTGTGGCAGGGTCCTTAGTAGCCAGTACTAGAATACCATTTGAACATGGTGTTTTAAGAAATGGATAATTTCTTTAGACCTGCCATATTGCTGTTACTTTATTAACAACATAAATAAGCATGGTATGAAAAAAATATTTATAGCAAATGTGAAAGGGCAAAGTCTGGAGTATTCCTGGATACCACAAATTCCCTGAGTCTTTTCCTTCTTCATCTCCTCAGTGGTCATTGAAGGAGTCAGACATCCTTTTCTCATATCCAGTGCATTTTTCCTTTTGTCAGAGACTATTGCCATGAAATGTATTTCCCATTTATTTTTGTTGCTACTCTTGATATTTTACAGTGCCGATTGAAGCTATGAGGATGAGTAGTTAACAGCATTTGCTTTATTCTATGACTTTAGAAATCATGAAAATGTGGGGCGCCTGGGTGGCTCAGTAGGTTAAGTGTCAGAATTTTGATTTTGGCTCAGGTCATAATCTCATGGTTGTGGGACTGAGCCCCATGTTGAGCTCTGTGCTGAGCATGGAGCCTGCTTGGGATTCTCTCCTCCTCCTCTCTCTCTGCTCCTGCCTCCTCAAAATAAATAAAAATATCATTTTTTTAAAAAAATGATGAAAATGTAAGATGGATGCTTGTTAACTTGAAATGTCTTCAGTATAGCTGTGTTGGGATCATAGATGAAGGCCAAATAATAGTGTAGAAATACATAGGCTTTGGAGCCAGATGGCCATTTCTCTCTGCCTTGCTGTAAAATCTAAAGCAGGCAACTTCTCATGTTCTTTTTCAAATATTTTTTTCTCTCTCTGACTTGGAAAATGTGACTAGTGATTTCCTACTTAGTACCTTCTTATTTTTAATAACTAAAACTAATTTTAATAGTTAGCTCTATAAAGTATATCAAAACTAAATAATGTTATGATCTCTACTCTGTTTATTTGGCCAATTCTGCCCATAATTCTCGCAGAACCCAGAATTTTAGAATGGTTACGTTTTCCAAATCAATTTTTTACCAACTCCTGAGTTTGCTGAAGTAGTATTTTTCTTCCTTGTTAATACATTGTCCCTTGACAAAATATCGGTTTTATGGAATAAATACATGCTTATTACCTATATTATAATTTTTAATTGCATTAAAATCACTTCAGATTTTACTATGACTGCTATCAGATTTATTGCTCACAATTTTCTTTTATAAACAAGCATTCTATCTAGAGAGTTCATGCATAATTTCTTGGTTAGAGTGCTTTCTCAGGTAATTGCTTTAGTGATTGAATAAATGTAGATAAAGGATGTATAATTTTTTAATCCTTATGAGATATGAAAATGAATGGTATCTTGGAGAAGGATAATAATCTTTATAATAGTACTTTTTCTCATTAATAACTCTGTAGCTTGCTGTTTTTATATTTTCCATTCCTGTAGAGAGGGAAGCTGATGCTAGATGGGTAACTTCCCCGAAGTGCATGATCCAAAAGAAAGTAAAGTGGAAGCCACGTGTCTTTTATGACCTGCATGAGAGGGGAATACCAGGGGCGGGCTCTGTATGAACCAACTTGGAGGCTGGCTAGCACAGTAATTTACCTTTTTGTTTAATTGAGATTTTTACTGAGATAATTGTAGATTTAAATGCAGTGATATCCAGAAATATCAGTGCACATTTTGCCAAGTTTCCTCCAATGATAACATTTTTCCAAATGGTAGTATAATATTACAGCTAGGTTATTTTTTTTTATACTATAGTTAATGTCAAATTGGTTTCCATACAACCCCCAGTGCTCATCCCATCAAGTGTCCTCCTTAATGCCCATTACCCACTTTCCCCTCTCACCCTCCTTCAACCCTCAGTTTGTTCTCTGTATTCAAGAGTCTCCCAGGTTTAGCCTCCCTCCCTCTCTGTAACGTTTTCCCCCTCTCCCTCCTCCATGGTCTTCTCTTAAGTTTCTCCTGATCCACATATTAGTGAAAACATAAGGTATCTGTCTCTCTCTGCCTGAATTATATCACTTAGCATAATGCCCTCTAGTTCCATCCATGTTGCTACAAATGGCCAGATCATTCTTTCTCATTGCCAAGTAGCATTCCATTGTATATATAAACCACATCTTCTTGGTCCATTCGTCAGTTGATGGACATTTAGGCCCTTTCTGTGATTTGTACAGCCAGATTATTGACATTAAAACATCCATCAGTTGTAGTCAGCTTTCAGTTTTACTCCTACTTGTGTGTGTGTGTGTGTTTATATATGTTTGTGTGTATTAAGTTCTGTACAATTAAATCACAAGTGTTGAGTCATATATCCAACACCTCATTCAAGATTATGAACATTTCCAATACCATAAGAATCCTCCTGTGGCTTTTTTTTTTTATAAGCATCTCTTCCTCCCTCTTGTACCAACCATAAACATTGGTAATCATTAATCTATCCTCATTTCTACAGGTAAGTGGTTAAACAAATGATGGTGTGTGTATATAATTATACTATATATTCTATATACTATATATTAGTA